>NW_024755622.1:0-17885 GCF_018991925.1 Homarus americanus
TACATTCGATCAGGTCCCTTTGTTATACTCTCGATCAGCGATTCTTTGTTATACCGGATCAGGGACTTTTGTTCTACTGATGAACTTTATATACTCTGATCTCGTGCCTTGTTATACCTCTATCAGGGGACTTTGTTGCTAATTCTCGATCAGGACCTTTGTTATACTCTCTATCAGGGGACTTTTGTTATACCCCGGGATCAGGGGAATTTGTTATAATCGACCAGGGACTTCGGTTGTAGTCGATCAGGGGACTTTTGTCATACTCGATTAGGGTCTTTGTTATACTCGATCAGGGGCTTTTGTTATACTCGACCAGGGAACTTTGTTATACTCAAACAGGGGACTTTATATGCTTGATTAGGGTATTTGTTTTACTCGACCAGGGGACTTGTTATACTCGATCAGAGGACTTTTGTTAATTTCGATCAGGGACTTTGTTATACCTGTTCAGGGGACATTGTTATACCTTTAGATCAGGGACTTTTGCTATACTGTTCAAGGGACTTTGTTATCTCCGATAGGCGGCCTTTGCTATACCTGAACAGGACCTTTTGTTATACCTGATCAGGGCCTTGTTATAATTCTCTATGAGGACTTTGTTATAGTTGATCAGTGAACGTTGTTATACTCGATCAGGTGCCTTTGTTACAATCGACCAGGGGACTTGGTTATACTCGATCAAGGGATTCCTGAAAGTACTCGACCAGGGAACTCTTGTTATACTCAATCAGGGACTTTTGTTATACTCACCGGGGGACGGTTATACCGACCAGGGACTTGTTATACCGATCAGCGGACTTTGTTATACTCGAGCAGGGGACGTTAGTACACCCGATCAGGGGCCTGGCGTTATACTCTCGCTGATCAGAGAACTTTGTTATACTCTCGAGCAGGGGACGTTGTTATACTCAATAGGGGACATTGTTCTACCTGATCAGGGGACTTTGTTATACTGATCAAGGGACTTTGTTACTCTCGGTAAGAGGCCTTGTTATAATTTCATCAGGGGATCTTTGTTATAGTCGATCAGTCAACGGTGTTGGTACTCGGATCAGGGGCCTTTGTTACACTCGACCAGGGACTTGGTTGTTATACTCGATCATGAATTTGTTATAGTCGATCAGGGGACTTTTGTTATACTCGATTAGGGTCTTTTAGTTATACTCGACCAGGGGACTATTTTATACTCGATCAAGGGACTTTGTTATACCCCCTGATTAGAGACTTTATTATACTCTGCTTAGGTGACTTTGTTAAATCCCGGATCAGGGGGGGTTTTATTATACCTCGACCAGGGAACTTTTTTTATACTCAATTAGGGACTTTGTTATACTCGATCAGGGGGACTTTGTTATTATACTCGACCAGGGACTTGCTTATACTCGATCAGGGACCTTTTGTTATTCACGATCAGGGGACTTTGTTATGCTCGGGATCATGGGACTTTTGTTATACTCGACCAGGGGACTTTGTTATACTCGATCAGGGGAGCTTGTTATGCTCGATTAGGGTCTTTGTTATACTCGACCAGGGACTATTTTATACTCGATCAAGGGACTTTGTTATACCTGATCAGGGATTCTTTTACACCCGATCAGGGGACTTATTACACTCGAGCAGGAGCCTTTGTTATACTCAATCAGAGGACTTTGTTATACTCTATCAGGGACTTTTGTTATACTCTGTTCCGGGACATTGTTATACTCGATCAGGGGACTTTGTTATACTGGATCAAGGGAATTTGTTACTTCTCGATAACAGACCTTTGTTATACTCGACTGGTGGAGCCTTTGTTACACTCGACCAGGACTGGTTATACCTGATCAAGGGACTTTTGTTATACTAGATCAGAGACCTTTATATACTCTGATAAGGGGACTTTTTATACTCGATCAGGGGGCTTTGTTATACTCTCGACCAGGGAACTTTTTGTTATACTCAATCAGGGGACTTGTTATACTCTGGGATCAGGGGACTCTTGTTATACTCTGACCAGGGGACTTGGTTATACTCGATCAGGGGACTTTGTTATTCACGATCAGGGGACTTTGTTTACTCGATCATGGGACTTTTGTTATACTCGACCAGGGACTTTGTTATACTCTCGACCAGGGACTTTGTTATAATTTCGATCAGGGGACTTTTGTTGTGCTCGATTAGAGGCCTTTTGTTATACTCGCCGACCAGGGGACTTTGTTATACCCGATCAGGGGACTTTGTTATACCTGATCAGGGACTTTGCTGTACCAATCAAGGGACTTTGTTATACCTGACTGCTTCTTTGTTATACCTCGATGAGGGCGATTTGTTATACTCGATCAGGGGACTTTTGTTATACTCGATCAGAGGACTTGTTATACTCGATCAGGGACTTTATATACTCTGTCTAAGTGGACTTTATTACACTTCCGATCAGGGGCCTTTGTTATACCTGACCAGAGGACTCTTTTGTTATACTCGATCAGGGGACTTTGTTATACCTGTTCAGGGACATTGTTATACTCGATAAGGATTTTGTTGCATTGATCAAGGGACTTGTTACCTCGGCCTTTGTTATACTCGATTAGGGGACTTTGTTATACTCGATCAGGGGCTTTAGTTGTTCTCGACAGGGAACTTTGTTATACTCGAGCAGGGACTTTATTACATTCGATCAGGGGACTTTGTTTACTTGATCAGGACTTTGTTATACTCGATCAGGGGACTTTGTTCTACTGATCAGGAACTGTTATACTCGATCTCGGGCCTTTGTTATACTCTATCAGGGGACTTTGTTACACACTCGCTCAGGGACCTTTGTTATACTCTATCAGGGACTTTGTTATACTCGATAAGGAATTTGTTATAGTCGACCAGGGCACTTTGTTGTAGTTGATCAGGGACTTTGTCATACTCGATTGGGGTCTTTGTTATACTCGATCAGGGGCCTTTGTTATACTCGAACAGGAACTTTGTTATACTCAAACAGGGACTTTGTTATGCTTGATTAGGGGCCTTTGTTTTACTCGACCAGGGGACTTTGTTATACTCGATCAGGGGCCTTTGTTATACTCTATCAGGGGACTTTGTTATAGTTGATCAGTGAACGTTGTTATACTCGATCAGGGGCCTTTGTTACAATCGACCAGGGGACTTGGTTATACTCGATCAAGGGACTTTGTTATACTCGACCAGGGAACTTTGTTATACTCAATCAGGGGACTTTGTTATACTCGATTAGGGGACTTTGTTATACTCGACCATGGGACTTGGTTATACTCGATCAGGGGACTTTGTTATACTCGAGCAGGGGACTTTAGTACACTCGATCAGGGGCCTATGTTATACTCGATCAGAGGACTTTGTTATACTCGATCAGGGGACGTTGTTATACTCGTGTTATAGTCGATCAGTCAATGGTGTTATTCTCGATCAGGGGCCTTTGTTACACTCGACCAGGGGACTTGGTTATACTCGATCAAGGGACTTTGTTATAGTCGATCAGGGGACTTTGTTATACTCGATTAGGGGTCTTTGTTATACTCGACCTGGGGACTATTTTATACTCGATCAAGGGACTTTGTTATACTCGATTAGGAGACTTTGTTATACTCGTTTAGGGGACTTTGTTAAACTCGATCAGGGGGCTTTGTTTTACTCGACCAGGGAACTTTTTATACTCAATCAGGGGACTTTGTTATACTCGATCAGGGGGACTTTGTTATACTCGACCAGGGGACTTGGTTATACTCGATCAGGGGACTTTGTTATTCACGATCAGGGGACTTTGTTATGCTCGATCATGGGACTTTGTTATACTCGACCAGGGGAATTTGTTATACTCGATCAGGGGACTTTGTTATGCTCGATTAGGGGCCTTTGTTATACTCGACCAGGGGACTTTGTTATACTCGATCAGGGGACTTTGTTATACCCAATCAGGGGACTTTATTACACTCGAGCAGGGGCCTTTGTTATACTCGATCAGAGGACTTTGTTATACTCTATCAGGGGACTTTGTTATACTCGTTCAGGGGACATTGTTATAATCGATCAGGGGAATTTGTTATACTGATCAAGGGAATTTGTTACTCTTGATAACAGACCTTTGTTATACTCGATCAGGAGCCTTTGATACACTCGACCAGGGGACTTTGTTATACTCGACCAGGGAACTTTGTTATACTCAATCAGGGGACTTTGTTATACTCGATCAGGGGGACTTTGTTATACTCGATCAGGGGACTTTGTTATACTCGATCAAGGGACTTTGTTATTCACGATCAGGGGACTTTGTTATACTCGATCATGGGACTTTGTTATACTCGATGAGGGGACTTTGTTATGCTCGATTAGGGGCCTTTGTTATACTCGACCAGGGGACTTTGTTATACTCGACCAGGGAACTTTGTTATACTCAATCAGGGGACTTTGTTATACTCGATCAGGGGTCTTTGTTATACTCGACCAGGGACTTGGTTATACTCGATCAGGGGACTTTGTTATTCACGATCAGGGGACTATGCTTTACTCGATCATGGGACTTTGTTATACTCGACCAGGGGACTTTGTTATACTCGACCAGGGACTTTGTTATACTCGATCAGGGGACTTTGTTATGCTCGATTAGAGGCCTTTGTTATACTCGACCAGGGACTTTGTTATACTCGATCAGGGGACTTTGTTATACTCGATCAGGGGACTTTGCTGTACTCGATCAAGGGACTTTGTTATACTCGATCAGTTTCCTTTGTTATACTCGATGAGGGCGACTTTGTTATACTCGATGAGGGGACTTTGTTATACTCGATCAGAGGACTTTGTTATACTCGATCAGGGGACTTTGTTATACTCGATCAGGCGACTTTGTTATACTCGATCAGGGGACTTTGTAATACTCGATCAGGGAACTTTATTACACTCGATCAGGGGCTTTTGTTATACTCGATCAGAGGAATTTCTTATACTCGATCAGGGGACTTTGTTATACTGATCAAGGGACTTTGTTACTCTCGATAAGTTGCCTTTGTTATACTCGATCAGGGGACTTTGTTATACTCGATCAGGGGCCTTTGTTTTAGTCGATCAGGGGACTTTGTTATACTCGATTAGGGGTCTTTGTTATACTCGACCAGGGGACTATTTTATACTCGATCAAGGGACTTTGTTATACTCAATTAGGAGACTTTGTTATACTCGATTAGGGGACTTTGTTATACTCGATCAGGGGGCTTTGTTATACTCGACCAGGGAACTTTGTCATACTCAATCAGGGGACTTTGTTATACTTGATCAGGGGGACTTTGTTATACTCGACCAGGGGACTTTGTTATACTCTCAGGGGACTTTTATACGATCGATCGATTAGGGGCCTTTGTTATCTCGGGGGAATATTGTTATACTCGATCAGGGGACTTTATTACACTCGATCAGGGGACTTTATTACACTCGATCAGGGGCCTTTGTTATACTCGATCGACTTTGTTATAGATCGGGACTTTGTTATACTCGTTCAGGGGACATTGTTATACTCGATCAGGGGACTTTGTTATACTGATCAAGGGAATTTGTTACTCTCGATAACAGGCCTTTGTTATACTCGATCAGGGGACTTTATCACACTCGATCAGGGGCCTTTGTTATACTCGATCAGAGGACTTTGTTATACTCGATCAGGGGACTTTGTTATACTCGTTCAGGGGTTATTGTTAAACTCGATCAGGGGCCTTTGTTATACTCTATCAGGGGACTTTGTTATAGTCGATCAGGGAACGTTGTTATACTCGATCAGGGGGCTTTGTTATACTCGACCAGGGAACTTTGTCATACTCAATCAGGGGACTTTGTTATACTTGATCAGGGGGACTTTGTTATACTCGACCAGGGGACTTTGTTATACTCTACCAGGGGACTTTGTTATACTCGATCAGGGGACTTTGTTATGCTCGATTAGGGGCCTTTGTTATACTCGACCAGGGGAATTTGTTATACTCGATCAGGGGACTTTGTTACACTCGATCAGGGGACTTTATTACACTCGATCAGGGGCCTTTGTTATACTCGATCAGAGGACTTTGTTATACTCGATCAGGGGACTTTGTTATACTCGTTCAGGGGACATTGTTATACTCGATCAGGGGACTTTGTTATACTGATCAAGGGAATTTGTTACTCTCGATAACAGGCCTTTGTTATACTCGATCAGGGGACTTTATTACACTCGATCAGGGGCCTTTGTTATACTCGATTAGAGGACTTTGTTATACTCGATCAGGGGACTTTCTTATACTCGTTCAGGGGATATTGTTAAACTCGATCAGGGGCCTTTGTTATACTCTATCAGGGGACTTTGTTATAGTCGATCAGGGAACGTTGTTATACTCGATCAGGGGCCTTTGTTATACTCGAACAGGGGTCTTCAATTATACTCGATCCGGGGACTTTGTTATACTCGATGAGGGGACTTTTTTATACTCGATCAAGGGACTTTGTTATACTCGATCAGCTTCCTTTGTTATACTCGATCAGTTTCCTTTGTTATACTCGAAGAGGGTACTTTATTATACTCGATCAGGGGACTTTATTACACTCGATCAGGGGCCTTTGTTATACTCGACCAGGGGACTTTGTTATACTCTACCAGGGGACTTTGTTATACTCTACCAGGGGACTTTGTTATACTCGATCAGGGGACTTTGTTATACTCGTTCAGGGGACATTGTTATACTCGATCAGGGGACTTTGTTATACTGATCAAGGGAGTTTGTTACTCTCGATAAGAGGCGTTTGTTATACTCGATCAGGGGACTTTGTTAAACCCGATCAGGGGCCTTTGTTATACTCTATCAGGGGACTTTGTTATAGTCGAAAAGGGAACGTTGTTATACTCGATCAGGGGCCTTTGTTACACTCGACCAGGGGACTTGGTTATACTCGATCAAGGGACTTTGTTATAGTCGATCAGGAAACTTTGTACTACTCGAATAGGGGTCTTTGTTATACTCGACCAGGGGACTAGGTTATGCTCGATCAAGGGAATTTGTTATACTCGATTAGGAGACTTTGTTATACTCGATTAGGGGACTTTGTTATACTCGATCAGGGGAATTGTTATTCACGATCAGGGGACTTTGTTATACTCGATCATGGGACCTTGTTATACTCGATCAGGGGCCTTTGTTACACTCAACAAGGGGACTTGGTTATACGCGATCAAGGGATTTTGCTATACTCGACCAGGGAACTTTGTTATACTCAATCAGGGGACTTTGTTATACTCTATTAGGGGACTTTGTTATTCACGATAAGGGGACTTCATTATACTCGATCATGGGACTTTGTTATTTTCGACCAGGGGGCCTTTGTTATACTCGACCAGGGGACTATGTTATACTCGATAAGGGGACTTTGTTATACTGATCAGGGGATTTTGTTATTCTCGATCAAGGGACTTTGTTATACTCGATCAGGTACCTTTGTTATACTCGATCAGGGGACTTTGTTATACTCGATCAGGGGACTTTATTACCCTCGATCAGGGGCCTTTGTTATACTCGATCAAAGGACTTTGTTATACTCGATCAGGGGACTTTTTTATACTCGATCAGGGGACTTTGTTATGCTCGATTAGGGGCCTTTGTTATACTCGACCAGGGGACTTTGTTATACTCGATCAGGGGACTTTGTTAGGCTCGATCAGGGGATTTTGTTATACTCGATCAAGGGACTTTGTTATACTCGATCAGATTCCTTTGTTATACTCGATCAGGGGACTTTGTTATACTCGATCACTGGACGTTATTACACTCGATCAGGGGACATTGTTTTACTCGATCAGGGGACTTTGTTATACTGATCAAGGGACTTTGTTACTCTCGATAAGAGGCCTTTGTTATACTCGATTAGGGGACTTTGTTTTACTCAATTAGGGGACTTTGTTATACTCGATCAGGGGACTTTGTTATACTCGATCAGAGGACTTTGTTATACTCGATCAGGGGATTTTGTTCTACTGATCAAGGAACTTTGTTATGCTCGATCTCGGGCCTTTGTTATACTCTAACAGGGGACTTTGTTTCACTCGATCAGGGACCTTTGTTATACTCTATCAGGGGACTTTGTTATACTCGATCAGGGGAATTTGTTATAATCGACCAGGGGACTTTGTTGTAGTCGATCAGGGGACTTTGTCATACTCGATTAGGGGTCTTTGTTATACTCGATCAGGGGGCTTTGTTATACTCGACCAGGGAACTTTGTTATACTCAAACAGGGGACTTTGTTATGCTTGATTAGGGGCCTTTGTTTTACTCGACCAGGGGACTTTGTTATACTCGATCAGAGGACTTTGTTATACTCGATCAGGGGACTTTGTTATACTCGATCAGGGGACTTTGTTATGCTCGATTAGGGGCCTTTGTTATGCTCAACAAGGGGACTTGGTTATACTCGATCAAGGGACTTTGTTATACTCGACCAGGGAACTTTGTTATACCCAATGAGGGGACTTGGTTATACTCGATTAGGGGACTTTTTTATACTCGAGCAGGGGACTTTATTACACTCGATCAGGGGTCTATGTTATCCTCGATGAGAGGACTTTGTTATAATCGATCAGGGGACGTTGTTATACTCGTTCAGGGGACATTGTTATACTCGATCAGGGGACTTTGTTATACTGATCAAGGGACTTTGTTACTCTCGTTAAGAGGCCTTTGTTATACTCGATCAGGAGACTTTGTTATACTCGATCAGGTGCCTTTGTTATACTCTATCAGGGGACTTTGTTATAGTCGATCAGTCAACGATGTTATACTCGATCAGGGGCCTTTGTTACACTCGACCAGGGAACTTGGTTATACTCGATCAAGGGACTTTGTTATAGTCAATCAGGGGACTTTGTTATACTCGATTAGGGATCTTTTTTATACTCGACCAGGGGACTATTTTATACTCGATCAAGGGACTTTGTTATACTCGATTAGGAGACTTTGTTATACTCGTTTAGGGGACTTTGTTATACTCGATCAGGGGGACTTTGTTATACTCGACCAGGGGACTTGGTTATACTCGATGAGGGGACTTTGTTATTCACGATGAGGGGACTTTGTTATGCTCAATCATGGGACTTTGTTATACTCGACCAGGGGACTTTGTTATACTCGATCAGGGGATTTTGTTATGCTCCATTAGGGGCCTTTGTTATACTCGACCAGGGAACTTTGTTATACTCAATCAGGGGACTTTGTTATACTCGATCAGGGGGACTTTGTTATACTCGACCAGGGGACTTGGTTATACTCGATCAGGGGACTTTGTTATTCACGATCAGGGGACTTTGTTTTCCTCGATCATGGGACTTTGTTATACTCGACTAGGGGACTTTATTATACTGAACCAAGGGACTTTGTTATACTCGATCAGGGGTCTTTGTTATGGTCGATTAGAGGCCTTTGTTATACTCGACCAGGGGACTTTGTTATACTCGATCATGGGACTTTGTTATACTCGATCAGGGGACTTTGCTGTACTCGATCAAGGGACTTTGTTATACTCGATCAGTTTCCTTTGTTGTACTCGATGAGGGCGACTTTGTTATACTCGATCAGGGGACTTTGTTATACTCGATCAGAGGACTTTGTTATACTTGATCAGGGGACTTTGTTATACTCGTTCAGGGGACATTGTTATACTCGATCAGGGGACTTTGTAATACTGATCAAGGGACTTTGTTACTCTCGATAAGCGACCTTTGTTATACTCGATCAGGGGACTTTGTTATACTCGATCAGGGGCCTTTGTTATACTCTCAGGGGACTTTGTTATAGTCGAGCAGGGAATGTTGTTATACTTGATCAGGGGCCTTTGTTACACTCGCCCAGGGCACTTGGTTATACTCGATCAAGGGACTTTGTTATAGTCGATCAGGGAACTTTGTACTAATCGATTAGGGGTCTTTGTTCTACTCGACCAGGGGACTACGTTATACTCCATCAAGGGACTTTGTTATACTCGATTAGGAGACTTTGTTATTCACGATCAGGGGACTTTTTTATACTCGATTAGGGGACTTTGTTATACTCGATCAGGGACTTTGTTATTCACGATCAGGGGACTTTTTATACTCGATCATGGGACTTTGTTATACTCGATCAGGGACTTTGTTATGCTCGATTAGCGGCCTTTGTTATACTCGACCAGGGGACTTTGTTATACTCGATCAGGGGACTTTGTGATACTCGATCAGGGGACTTTATTACACTCGATCAGGGGCCTTTGTTATACTCGATCAGAGAACTGTGTTATACTCGATCAGGGGACTTTGTAATTCAAGATCAGGGGACTTTGTTATACTCGATCATGGGACTTTGTTATGCTCGATCAGGGGCCTTTGTTACACTCGACCAGGGCACTTGGTTATACTCGATCAAGGGACTTTGTTATAGTCGATCAGGGGACTTTGTTCTACTCGATTAGGGGTCTTTGTTATACTCGATCAGGGGACTACGTTATACTCGATCAAGGGACTTTGTTATACTCGATCAGGGGACTTTGTTATACTCGATCAGGGGACTTTGTTATTCACGATCAGGGGACTTTGTTTTACTCGATCATGAGACTTTGTTATACTCGATTAGGGGACTTTGTTATGCTCGATTAGGGGCCTTTCTTATGCTCGATCAGAGGACTTTGTTATACTCGATCAGGGGGAGTTTCTTATACTCGACCAGGGGACTTGGTTATACTCGATCAGGGGACTTTGTTATTCACGATCGGGGGACTTTGTTTTACTCGATCATGGGACTTTGTTATACTCGATTAGGAGAGTTTGTTATGCTCGATTAGGGGCCTTTGTTATACTCGACCAGGGGACTTTGTTATACTCGATGAGGGGACTTTGTTATACTCGATCAGGGGACTTTGTTATACTCGATCAAGGGACTTTGTTATACTCGATCAGGTTCCTTTGTTATACTCGATCAGGGGACTTTCTTATACTCGATCAGGGGACTTTGTTATACTCGATCAGGTGCCTTTGTTATACTCTATCAGGGGACTTTGTTATACTCGATCAGTCAACGTTGTTATTCTCGATCAGGGGCCTTTGCTACACTCGACCAGGGGACTTGGTTATACTCAATCAAGGGACTTTGTTATACTCGATCAGGGGACTTTGTTATACTCGATCAGGGGAATTGTTATTCACGATCAGGGGACTTTGTTTTACTCGATCATGGAACTTTGTTATACTCGATTAGAGGACTTTGTTATGCTCGATTAGGGGTCTTTGTTATGCTCGATCAGAGGACTTTGTTATATTCGATCCGGGGGACTTTGTTATACTCGACCAGGGGACTTGGTTATACTCGATCAGGGGACTTTGTTATACTCGATCAGGGGACTTTGTTATACTCGTTCAGGGGACATTGTTATACTCGATCAGGGCACTTTGTTATAATGATCAAGGGACTTTGTTACTCTCGATAAGAGACCTTTGTAATACTCGATCAGGGGACTTTGTTATACTCGATCAGGCGCCTTTGTTATACTCTATGAGGGGACTTTCTTATAGTCGATCAGGGGCCTTTGTTATAGTCGATCAGGGGACTTTGTTTTACTCGATTAGGGGTCTTTGTTATACTCGACCAGGGGACAATTTTATACTCGATCAAGGGACTTTGTTATACTCGATTAGTAGACTTTGTTATACTCGATTAGGGGACTTTGTTATACTCGACCAGGGGGCCTTGTTATACTCGACCAGGGAACTTTTTATACTCAATCAGGGGACTTTGTTATACTCGATCAGGGGGACTTTGTTATACTCGACCAGGGGACTTGGTTATACTCAATCAGGGGACTTTGTTATTCACGATCAGGGGACTTTGTTATGCTCGATCATGGGACTATGTTATACTCGACCAGGAGCCTTTGTTATACTCGACCAGGGGACTATGTTATACTCGATAAGGGGACTTTGTTATACTCGATCAGGGGATTTTGTTATACTCGATCAAGGGACTTTGTTATACTCGATCAGATTCCTTTGTTATACTCGATCAGGGGACTTTGTTATACTCGATGAGGGGACTTTATTACACTCGATCAGGGGCCTTTGTTATATTCGATCAGAGGTCTTTGTTATACTCGATCAGGGGACTTTCTTATACTCGATCAGGGGACTTTCTTATGCTCGATTAGGGACCTTTGTTATACTCGACCAGGGGACTTTGTTATACTCTATCAGAGGACTTTGTTATACTCGATCAGGGGATTTTGTTATACTCGATCAAGGGACTTCGTTATACTGGATCAGATTCCTTTGTTATACTCGATCAGGGGACTTTGTTATACTCGATCACTGGACTTTATTACACTCGACCAGCGGCCTTTGTTATACTCGATCAGAGGACTTTGTTATACTCGATCAGGGGACTTTGTTATACTCGTTCAGGGGACATTGTTATACTCGATCAGGGGACTTTCTTATACAGATCATGGGACTTTGTTACTCTCGATAAGAGGCCTTTGTTATACTCGATTAAGGGACTTTGTTATACTCGATCAGGGGGCTTTGTTATTCTCGACAGGGAACTTTGTTATACTCAATTAGGGGACTTTGTTATACTCGATCAGGGGACTTTGTTATACTCGATCAGGGGACTTTGTTCTACTGATCAAGGAACTTTGTTATACTCGATCTCGTGCCTTTGTTATACTCTATCAGGGGAATTTGTTATAATCGACCACGGGACTTTGTTGTAGTCGATCAGGGGACTTTGTCATACTCGATTAGGGGTCTTTGTTATACTCGATCAGGGGGCTTTGTTATACTCGACCAAGGAACTTTGTTATACTCAAACAGGGGACTTTGTTATGCTTGATTAGGGGCCTTTGTTTTACTCGACCAGGGGACTTTGTTATACTCGATCAGAGGACTTTGTTATACTCGATCAGGGGACTTTGTTATACTCGTTCAGGGGACATTGTTATACTCAATCAGGGGACTTTGTTATACTGTTCAAGGGACTTTGTTACTCTCGATAAGAGGCCTTTGTTATACTCGATCAGGAGCTTTGTTACACTCGACCAGGGGACTTGGTTATACTCGATCAAGGGACTTTGTTATACTCGATCAGGAGACTTTGTTATACCCGATAAGGGGACTTTTTTATACTCGATCAGGGGGCTTTGTTATACTCGACCAGGGAACTTTGTTATACTCAATCAGGGGACTTTGTTATACTCGATCAGGGGGACTTTGTTATACTCGACCAGGGGACTTGGTTATACTCGATCAGGGGACTTTGTTATTCACGATGAGGGGACTTTGTTATGCTCGATCATGGGACTTTGTTATACTCGACCAGGGGAGTTTGTTATACTCGATCAGGAGTCTTTGTTATGCTCGATTAGAGGCCTTTGTTATACTCGACCAGGGAACTTTGTTATACTCGATCAGGGGACTTTGTTATACTCGATCAGGGGACTTTCTTATACTCGATCAAAGGACTTTGTTATACTCGATCAGGGGACTTTATTATACTCGTTCAGGGGACATTGTTATACTCGATCAGGGGACTTTGTTATACTGATCAAGGGACTTTGTTACTCTCGATAAGAGACCTTAGTTATACTCGATCAGGGGACTTTGTTATACTCGATCAGGGGACTTTGTTATACTCGATCAGGGGACTTTATTACACTCGATCAGGGGCTTTTGTTATACTCGATCAGAGGAATTTCTTATACTCGATTAGGGGTCTTTGTTATACTCGACCAGGGGACTATTTTATACTCGATCAAGGGACTTTGTTATACTCGATTAGGAGACTTTGTTATACTCGATTAGGGGACTTTGTTATACTCGATCAGGGGGCTTTGTTATACTCGACCAGGGAACTTTGTTATATTCAATCAGGGGACTTTGTTATACTTGATCAGGCGGACTTTCTTATACTCGACCAGGGGACTTTGTTATACTCTACCAGGGGACTTTGTTATACTCGATCAGGGGACTTTGTTATGCTCGATTAGGGGCCTTAGTTATACTCGACCAGGGGAATTTGTTATACTTGATCAGGGGACTTTATTGATCAGGGGGACTTTATTACACTCGATCAGGGCCTTTGTTATACTCGATCAGAGGACTTTGTTATACTCGATCAGGGACTTTGTTATACTCGTTCAGGGACATTGTTATACTCGATCAGGGGACTTTGTTATACTGATCAAGGGAATTTGTTACTCTCGATAACAGGCCTTTGTTATACTCGATCAGGGGACTTTATTACACTCGATCAGGGGCCTTTGTTATACTCGATCAGAGGACTTTGTTATACTCGATCAGGGGACTTTGTTATACTCGTTCAGGGGACATTGTTAAACTCGATCAGGGGCCTTTGTTATACTCTATCAGGGGACTTTGTTATAGTCGATCAGGGAACGTTGTTATACTCGATCAGGGGCCTTTGTTATACTCGAACAGGGGTCTTCAATTATACTCGATCCGGGGACTTTGTTATACTCGATGAGGGGACTTTTTTATACTCGATCAAGGGACTTTGTTATACTCGATCAGTTTCCTTTGTTATACTCGATCAGGGTACTTTATTATACTCGATCAGGGGACTTTATTACACTCGATCAGGGGCCTTTGTTATACTCGACCAGGGGACTTTGTTATACTCTACCAGGGGACTTTGTTATACTCGATCAGTTTCCTTTGTTATACTCGATCAGGGGACTTAGTTATACTCGTTCAGGGGACATTGTTATACTCGATCAGGGGACTTTGTTATACTGATCAAGGGACTTTGTTACTCTCGATAAGAGGCCTTTGTTATACTCGATCAGGGGACTTTGTTAAACTCGATCAGGGGCCTTTGTTATACTCTATCAGGGGACTTTGTTATAGTCGAAAAGGGAACGTTGTTATACTCGATCAGGGGCCTTTGTTACACTCGACCAGGGGACTTGGTTATACTCGATCAAGGGACTTTGTTATAGTCGATCAGGGGACTTTGTACTACTCGAATAGGGGTCTTTGTTATACTCGACCAGGGGACTAGGTTATGCTCGATCAAGGGACTTTGTTATACTCGATTAGGAGACTTTGTTATACTCGATTAGGGGACTTTCTTATACTCGATCAGGGGACTTTGTTATTCACGATCAGGGGACTTTGTTATACTCGATCATGGGACCTTGTTATACTCGATCAGGGGCCTTTGTTACACTCAACAAGGGGACTTGGTTATACGCGATCAAGGGAATTTGCTATACTCGACCAGGGAACTTTGTTATACTCAATCAGGGGACTTTGTTATACTCTATTAGGGGACTTTGTTATTCGCGATAAGGGGACTTCATTATACTCGATCATGGGACTTTGTTATTTTCGACCAGGGGCCTTTGTTATACTCGACCAGGGGACTATGTTATACTCGATAAGGGGACTTTGTTATACTGATCAGGGGATTTTGTTATACTCGATCAAGGGACTTTGTTATACTCGATCAGGTACCTTTGTTATACTCGATCAGGGGACTTTGTTATACTCGATCAGGGGACTTTATTACCCTCGATCAGGGGCCTTTGTTATACTCGATCAAAGGACTTTGTTATACTCGATCAGGGGACTTTGTTATGCTCGATTAGGGGCCTTTATTATACTCGACCAGGGGACTTTGTTATACTCGATCAGGGGACTTTGTTATGCTCGATCAGGGGATTTTGTTATACTCGATCAAGGGACTTTGTTATACTCGATCAGATTCCTTTGTTATACTCGATCAGGGGACTTTGTTATACTCGATCACTGGACGTTATTACACTCGATCAAGGGACATTGTTATACTCGATCAGGGGACTTTGTTATACTGATCAAGGGAATTTGTTACTCTCGATAAGAGGCCTTTGTTATACTCGATTAGGGGACTATGTTTTACTCAATTAGGGGACTTTGTTATACTCGATCAGGGGACTTTGTTATACTCGATCAGAGGACTTTGTTATACTCGATCAGGGGATTTTGTTCTACTGATCAAGGAACTTTGTTATACTCGATCTCGGGCCTTTGTTATACTCTAACAGGGGACTTTGTTACACTCGATCAGGGACCTTTGTTATACTCTATCAGGGGACTTTGTTATACTCGACCAGGGGACTTTGTTATTCTCTACCAGGGGACTTTGTTATACTCGATCAGTTTCCTTTGTTATACTCGATCAGGGGACTTTGTTATACTCGTTCAGGGGACATTGTTATACTCGATCAGGGGACTTTGTTATACTGATCAAGGGACTGTGTTACTCTCGATAAGAGGCCTTTGTTATACTCGATCAAGGGATTTTGTTAAACCCGATCAGGGGCCTTTGTTATACTCTATCAGGGGACTTTGTTATAGTCGAAAAGGGAACGTTGTTATACTCGATCAGGGGCCTTTGTTAAACTCGACCAGGGGACTTGGTTATACTCGATCAAGGGACTTTGTTATAGTCGATCAGGGGACTTTGTACTACTCGAATAGGGGTCTTTGTTATACTCGACCAGGGGACTAGGTTATGCTCGATCAAGGGACTTTGTTATACTCGATTAGGAGACTTTGTTATACTCGATTAGGGGACTTTGTTATACTCGATTAGGGGACTTTGTTATTCACGATCAGGGGACTTTCTTATACACGATCATGGGACCTTGTTATACTCGATCAGGGGCCTTTGTTACACTCAACAAGGGGACTTGGTTATACGCGATCAAGGTAATTTGCTATACTCGACCAGGGAACTTTGTTATACTCAATCAGGGGACTTTGTTATACTCTATTAGGGGACTTTGTTATTCACGATAAGGGGACTTCATTATACTCGATCATGGGACTTTGTTATTTTCGACCAGGGGCCTTTGTTATACTCGACCAGGGGACTATGTTATACCCGATAAGGGGACTTTGTTATACTGATCAGGGGATTTTGTTATACTCGATCAAGGGACTTTGTTATACTCGATCAGGTACCTTTGTTATACTCGATCAGGGGACTTTGTTATACTCGATTAGGGGACTTTATTACCCTCGATCAGGGGCCTTTGTTATACTCGATCAAAGGACTTTGTTATACTCGATCAGGGGACTTTTTTATACTCGATCAGGGGACTTTGTTATGCTCGATTAGGGCCTTTGTTATACTCGACCAGGGGACTTTGTTATACTCGATCAGGGGACTTTGTTATGCTCGATCAGGGGATTTTGTTATACTCGATCAAGGGACTTTGTTATACTCGATCACTGGACGTTTACACTCGATAAGGGGACATTGACGTACTACTCGATCAAGGACTTTATACTGATCCAAGGGACTTTGTTACTCTCGATAAGAGGCCTTTGTTATCTCGATTAGAAATTTCTTGCTCAATTAGGGAACTGTTATCACTCAATCAGGGGACTTTATATACTCGATCAGAATTTGTTATAAGCCAGGGACTTTGTTTGTAGTCGATCAGGGGACTTTGTCATACTCGATTAGGGGTCTTTGTTATATAAATCCAAGGGGCTTTTGTTATACTCGACCCGAGGAACTGTATATAACAAACAGGACTTTGTTATGTGATTAAGGTAGCTGTTTTCGACCAGGGGACTTTGTTGCACCGATCAGAGACTTTGTTATACTCGATCAGGGGACTTTGTTATACTCGATCAGGGGACTTTATTTATGCTCGATTAGGGGCCTTTATTTATACTCAACAAGGGGACTTGATTGCTATATCGATCAAAGGGACTTTGTTATACTCGACCAGGAACTTTGTTATACTCAATGAGGACTTGGTTATACTCGATTAGGGGACTTTGTTATACTCGAGCAGGGGACTTTATTACACTCGATCAGGGTCTATGTTATCCTCGA
>NW_024755623.1:0-20132 GCF_018991925.1 Homarus americanus
TCTCTTACAGGGTATGCTAATATACCCTGATATGCTTGCATCTATCTCTGAGCGTATACTGGTTGACTGTAATGACATAAGAGATATGCTGGTATGCTTCTAAGGGAATATGTTAACATACTCTAATAATAATTTGAAATGAGGTTAGCTATACCTTAGATTCAGGGGATATACTGATATGATATGAATTAACCTAGAAGTATACTGATATGTTCTCAAGGCATTCAGGGATCTGTTAGTATGCTTCGACATACTTTCGGAACAAGGTAAACTGGACCTTCAGAAGATAGGGTGATATGCTGACATATTCTGATGGATCTAAGAGAGTGGAAGACTATGAGAGCTAGTTAATATACTCAGGTATGTTGATATCCCTTCATGGCACTTGGGATATATGGTAATATACTCCGATGTGTCTCTTTGGATATACTGATATGCCACTAATGGGTCCCCAGAAAGCAGGAGACAAGTTGATCTGCTTCGAGGACACTAATCTGTATAATGATTTTTTCCCTGACTGTTAAGAAGTATACTGGTATATTTCAAATGTTGCTTAATATTATAGTATACTTTGGGCTGTTCTGAACATATTTCACAGCTGATTTTCAGAAATATATGCTGCTGTCACTGGCTTGTTTATTCCGGAGACATTGATTATACTTTGAGTATGTTGATATGCTTTGTTACCAGTCAAGGAATATGCTGATATGTTCTGACACTTCTCAGTGATTACCCTGATATACTTAGATACCTGACAGTATTTATTGGAGAATAGTGTCCTATACTCTGATGTCATTCTAGTGATATGCTCATGAGCTGACATACCGCTTTATGTAACTGTGATATATTGAATCATATACATCCATTCCTCACGCTTAATATATATGATATTCTAAACAATGCTGATATTATTTATGTTATACCCTGATTATATACTAACATACTACAGTGTCATTTATAGTGCATGATATTAAACATTCGGGGGTATACTTTGAGGTTATTTAGAGAATATGATGGCAAACGGTGATATACTCTGATGCCATATTTGGTATACACAGATATATTGATATAATTTATATAATATACCGATAGATATAACTAAATATCTGTGAAGTAAATCCTGTACTTTTTGATATACCATTCAGGTGAAGGTATGCTAATATACCACGATAGCACCCGTCTCTCAGCGCTAATATACCCTGATGGCACACTTAACATCCTGGCGCCGGTCGTGGGGTATACTGATATGCTAAAGTCTTCTTCATCTTCTAATATCTCGACTTCAGCTTCGTAAACTGTGATTACTTAAACGTATTTAACGCTCGTTTACGTAACTTTTTTGTAGAATAAATGAATGTATATCCGGGGTTCTTCTGTTTCTTTGTCCATCTGATGTTTGCGTCCATGTTGAGGAGAACCACTTTGCAGGGCTCGCATTTTCCCATAATGTGTTACCTCAAGTTCCATAATTTGCACTTAGTGAAGCCACGATATCCCGCGTTATGTTGCCCGTCTTACTTCCTTCTGGGTTATGTGTCTTAAGTTGGTGAAAAAATTAAATTAAGGCTGAATTATTGTTAAATGTTAAGGTATTATAGTACTTGTCTGTCGTGTTGTTAATATAACATAGTTTCACCAGCAGTATGTACTCAAGAGCTGATTAACATCGTTGACGAGTCAGAGCCGCAACACTGAACCAATCTATATGAACATTAACACAAAAAATAAATTGTTACATTACATCGACTATCAAGACATAACTTACAATACAAATTAATAAATAATTGTACCAGGCAGATAAAAATATTAGTTACAAAAAATTATGAAAATAGTCTTAATGTTCACGCCAGAACTTACCCCATAACAAAAACCATACAACATTTTCCCAGTTAAGACTTCGTTAAATACAATCTCAAACTCCTTCTCAGAAACTGTGTGTTGGTGGTGTGCCACGTGTGGTGTGTGTGTGTGTGTGTGTGTCTGTGACAGCACCTTTGATTTATACAAATATTCACCCAAATGAATAACACCAAGTAATTCACCATGTTATTCACGACTCTTAGATCACTTGGCTTGCGTCTCTCAAAAGGTCGAGCCAGGGTCAGCTGATTCAGTAAACACCGCTCACATTAATAGGGACCTGCCACACTTTGCCATAAACAGATAAATTGTACCGGGAATTTTCCCCACACACACTCATCATTGTCACTTTATGTAACTTGCTGACAAAACCCATGACCCTTCAGGCCTTTTACGCCCTTAATGTATGAGTCATAAAGGCAAGCATGAACTCCGCATGCTTCCCAGTTGGGCACTGTAAACGCTTCTACGCTTCACCTTGCACAGGATGTAAGGGGGTGCCCAATAAACTAGCCCCCTCGTGGGCAATCTGTAATCACTACCACTGTCTCGCGGCCCAGAGTAGTAGTTGGACATATCACTAGACAGGGAAATTCACACTTAACACAAGTGTTATCTCAAGGTCATATTCACAACACTTCCCTGGACAGAATTCATAATTTATTTTCTCATATTACATCTGTGTGTATACCTGCTACTAGATAAACAGAAAATGCCAAGAAGTGTTTACATCAAGCGCTGCCACTTAAGAGTTCCAAGAACTAAATTAAAACAATTAGTGTGTGTGTGCATGGTGTGAGTGTGCATGGTGTGTGTGTGTGTGAGTGTGCATGGTGTGTGTGTGTGCATTGTGTGTGTGTGTGTGTGTGTATATGGTGTGTGTTTGTTTGTTTGTATGGTGTGTGCATGGTGTGTGTGTGTGTGTTTGTGTATGTGTGTATGGTGTGTGTATGTGTATGGTGTGTGTATGTATGGTGTGTGTGATCGTGTGTGTGTGTGTATGTGTGTGTATGGTTTGTGCATGTACGGTGTGTGTATGGGTGTGTGTGATTGTGCATGGTGAGTGTGTGACTGTGTATGGGGTGAGTGTGTGTGTGTGTGTGTGTGTTTCCATTGCCATGAGGATATCACACAATTCTTAAAGCACTGGTCACATGGGCGCATTTTTTTTAGCAATTTCTTGCCGGAAAGTTATTTCGAGCAATTTTCGAGAAATTCGAGCAAGTTTTTGAAGCATTTTTATTGACAATCGTGATAGTCAATTTCTTGACTATTTCGAGCAAGATTATCGGTTCAAAACCCGGTTAATACCATATTTAATGACACGAAGCTTATTTATCGAGTATTTACCTTGGCTATATATAACATAGATCAATAACATTATGTATAAAATGCACAAACAGTTTTTTACGACACACTGAGTATATTATTTGGGTGGTGTTTTGGCGTGTTTGTTTACAAAACACAAGCCCATACAGCCGGTCATTCTCCACACACTAACAACCCTCCCTACTGTAACTACGATAGTTGAACCAGTCTATATTAAACACTGGTTCCTCCTCCTCGCCAGCCACTTACGAGTCCCCAATAGTTTTTCTTCGCTTTCTCTCATTTCTTTTTAATAATAACAATAATACCAAGGATAGCTGCTGCGTCGTCTGCATTGTTGTTGTGATGTTCCGTCTCCCTTCTACTCGCACAGCGGCGTTAACTTTTTTTCTTGCTGTAGTAACTGAACCAAGAGCCACTCGTGTGACCACATTTGGAAGAAATTACTCGTAATTTCTTGCTCCAAATTAATTGCTCATCAAAGGGATCGTGTGACCATAACTTAAGTCACCCTTTAAGAAAAACTGTAAATACTGATTCACAAAACTTAAGGATAATTTCTGACTTGGAACCATCGGTGTAATGCAGAAAACAGTTATTGTATTCTAAAACCTACCCAAGAAATCTTTTACCCACTTACGATATAATTCTTTTCTATTCCATCAATAGATGTTATTTTACTTTTTTATACGCATTTTTATTTTAGTAATTTATAAACTATTTTCTTTATATACTTCATTACCTTTTAGTGTAATGAAGAGAATGAATTAAAGAAGGTTTTTATAATTATATTGCGAACAATATTTTTCCTCGCAATAGATAAACAATGACGATGATCTTGTTTACAATATGGAGCTTGATGTCTTACTCCATGTTCGTTTATTACATTTTCTGCCATACCCGACTGTTCTTTTCTTTCTTGTGGTGAAGGTTTTTGACAATTGATATATATATATAAAGTTGAGTTAAGAATAATGACTCTGATATTATAGCCATTAGGTCCTGAATAATAAGTGGTGTCTAAGTGAACAAATGCATGATGTCTTCAATTACCAGCGTAGTGTGGGGTAACAGTGGGGGTAGAAGCGAAGGGTAGGAGTGAAGGGTGGGAGTAAGGCGTGGGAGTAAGGGGTGGGAGTAAGGGGTGGGAGTATAAGGGAGTAAGAAGGGAGTAAGGGTGGGGAGCATGGGTGGGATAAGGTAGGGATAAGGGTGGGAGCAAGGGTGGAGCAAGGGGATGGGAGTAATGTAAGGAGTATGGGTGGAGGAAGGGTGAGCAGGGTGATACAAGGTGGGAGAAGGCGTGAGAAGGGAGCAGGGTGGGAGTATAAGGGAGTATGGGTGGGATAAGGGTGGGAGCACATGTGATATAAGGGACATATGGGAGCAGGGTGGAAGTAAGGGTGGGAGGCGGTGGGAGCAAGGGTGGAGCAAGGCAGGAGTAAGGGTAGGAGCATAAGGGAGAAGGTGGAGTAAGTGGTGGGAGTAAGGGTGAGCACACATGGGAGTAAGGCGTGGGAGGCAGAGTTAGGGGTGAGTAAGGGTGGGAGTAAGGGTAGGGAGTAAGGGTGAGATAAGGGTGGGAGTAAGGGTGGGAGCATGAGGGAGTACATGTGATAAGGGTAAGAGTAAGGGTGGGATAAGGGAAAAGGGAGTATGGGGTAGGAGTAAGGGGAGTAAGGGTGAATAAGGGTGGTGGAAGTAAGGGTGGGATTAAGGGGTGGGATTAAGGGGTCGGAGTAAGGGGTAGGAGTAAGGGGTGGGAGTAAGGGGTGGCAGTAAGGGGTGGCAGTAAGGGGTAGGAGTAAGGGGTGGGAGCAAGGGGTACGAGTAAGAGGGTGGAAGCAAGGGGTGGAAGCAAGGGGTGGGAGTAAGGGTTATGAGTAAGTGGTAGGAGTAAGTGGTAGGAGTAAGGGGTAGAAGTAAGGGGTAGAAGTAAGGGGTAGGAGTAAGGGGTAGAAGTAAGAGGTAGAAGGAAGGGGTGGGAGCAAGGGGTGGGAATAAGGGGTGGGAATAAGGGGTGGGATTAAGGGGTGGGAGTAAGGGGTAGGAGTAAGGGGTAGGAGTGACGAGTAAGAATGTGGGACAAGAGGGAGGGGTAGCAGTGGGGGGTAGGGTTAGGTTACAAACTTCTATTTACTTCTTCATCTGTATCCTGCTGGTGATGTTCTCTCTTTAAACAATTTGTAAAATAAATAAATAAATGGTCAGGTGTAAATGGTAAGAATTTAACAGAGTAATACTGAGGTATTACAAGAAAGAACTAAAAACTGTCCACTGTGTGTATCAACATTTTATAAAAGTATTTGTGAAGCTGTAAAATACTTAGATATAAACTTTTAATTCAACTCTGTAATAAAAATAATTGCAATAATGAATCTAAACAAGAAATGAACTGGGTGAAAAAAATCTACAAAATACTAAAAATATAAAAAGAAGAATTACAGTAAAACCTGAATCATTGTAATAAACATTATTAAACTTTTCGTTGTTATGACCTAAAACAAACAAGGAAGACTCGTCTAGATTTTCGCTCTGTGAATTAACTCCTTGGATCGCTTTTGGGCAAGAGGGCGAGTTACTCCGACTTATTCCGTGAAAATATTCCCAACTGTCCATAGAAT
Source organism: Homarus americanus (assembly GCF_018991925.1). NCBI lineage: Eukaryota > Metazoa > Arthropoda > Malacostraca > Decapoda > Nephropidae > Homarus > Homarus americanus. Next base: position 5,814 of record NW_024755623.1, read on the forward strand.
CCGTTACAGTTTCCTTTATAGTAAGTGACTCACAAATGATTAATATTCCATTCACCAATACTTTATTATATCAGAGAACAGTGCAGAGATAAGCTGGCCAATGAGCGATGGTCAAAGATAATACAGATTTAATACTGGATTGATAAGTACAGCTATAGTGATTTGTTTCATGTTACAGTAATAATAAACTTTATCAAATGTTATAACTACCAAAGTGTTATTTTCGTGATCGATACCCTGCTGCCAGGATTATAACATCGTTTAAAAGTTCAGTAAAAATATGCAGATTAAAACCTAACCTAGTGTATCGTAACCTAACTTAGCCTTTCCTAAGCTAACTTAGACTATCCTAAACTAGCCTAACCTATCCTAATCACACCAAACCTAACCTATCCTAAATTTATATATCATCAACAGATTTATAGGTATGTTGGAGAAATAATTATCAAAAGTTTGTTGTCTCTGCAAATGTATTTTTAAAAAAAGAAAATGAAATTAAAACTTTCTAGAGAACTCAATTGTGTCATGAGCGTTGCGGCTTGGTTAGGTTAGGTAACATTAGGTTAGGTTAGATAAGGTAAGGTAAGATTAGGTAAGGTGAGGTAGTGTTAGGGTTAAATACATTTTACTAATTTTGCATCAAAATAATCACGACTGAAGGTATGGGATAAAAAACCTCTGAATATAATTCTTTTTCTGAGAAAAAAATTTCTTTACCACTTATTTTTTGCCCCACTTTTTTATTAAGTTTGATGAACTTAGATTAGGTTAGGTATTATTTAACTCTGAGTCATGGGTACTTATTGGATACTTGGCAGAATAACTTGTTATAACTTGGTCCTAACAAAGGCGGAGTCTAAGCAAAAATGTTCACTTGACCTCATATTTGGATTTCATTACTGAAGGATATTTACAGCTATACCACATTAATAAGGTCTATCTGCAAGTTTATTCAGTCATAAAAAAAAATATACCCTAAATGTGGACAATAAAAATCTTCTATTTTGGTACAAATTGCTTGAAAAGTTGTAAGAAGACAAAAGCTGCATCTCTTCCATAAAGCGAGAAATAGAACAGCCAAGCCTCTTCTTGTCGTAAAAAAAAACTAATATTGTATTTTAGTATGTTGATGTACAAAACATTTTCTTCATTATTCTATGATAAAACAAGTCTAACAAGCATTATTAAAACATATATTATTAATTTTTTTTCATGCAATCCGGAAATAGCGACTACTATATCCAGGTTGATCGTGTTGAGGTCCTGTAAGTTACAGGCTAGATTACGAGCTCACTAACGGAGTTCGATGCCAAATATTTGTTTTGAGAATCCCGATCGGAGACTGTAAGTCCAGTTACTTGGTAAACAAGTAGATACAGTGAAATAAACTGCTGTACCTAAATATTATGTAACTCAAAATATATTCCCAAAACAGCACGTTTACAGATGAAAATAAAAAAAAGCATAAATAATACAAACAAAATCAATTAATATGTTTTTTATTACAGTATTTTTAAATATCAGAAGCGTAGGTTCAGCGCTTCTTTAGTGTCTTTTTCCCGGTGAAGATGTAGTCTCCCCATGGCAGGTACTGGTCCTTTTGTACACGGCAGAAAGTGGTAGTTTCCTTCTTCTTCTTCTTGTTTTGGGTCTTGTTGTTTTGGGTCTTAGTGTGTTTTGTGGTCTGCAGTTTGTTAGATCGGGGGCCCTTCTCCTTCACCTGGCAAGGCTTCACCTCCACCTTAGTCACCTTCGATACAGTGCGTCGGAACACCATTGTGATGTACTGACACTAACAGCTCTCTCACTGAGGTCAAATCAAAATTTGACCATACAGAAAGAAATACGGTTTAATAAGGTTGGAATTTAAAGAAATTGACAACAAAATAAAGCTCTGTTTATCACTATAGTAAAGAGGGATGGTGTTTGTAAAGATGATGGATGGTGTTATAATATGTAGTGATGATGGATGGTGTTATATGTATTGATGAAGGATGGCGTTATATTGTAGTAATGATGGATGGTGTTATATGTAGTGATGATAAGAGGGTAATATATGTAGTGATGATGGATGGTGTTATATATATATATTGATGATGCATGATGTTATATGTAGTGATGATGGTTGGTGTTATATGTAGTGATGCTGGATGGTGTTATATGTAGTGATGATGGATAGAGTTATATGTAGTGATGATGGATGATGTTATATGTAGTGATGATGGGTGGTGTTTTATGTAGTGATGTTGGATGGTGTTATATGTATTGATGATGGATGATATTATATGTAGTGATGATAGGATGGTTCTATATGTAGTGATGATGGATGGTGTTATATGTAGTGATGATGGATGATGTTATATGTAGTGATGATAGGTTGGTTTTATATGTAGTGATGATGGATAGTGTTATATGTAGTGATGATGGATGGAGTTATATGTAGTGATGATGGATGATGTTATATGTAGTGATGATGGTTGGTGTTATATGTAATGATGTCGGATGGTGATATATGTCGTGATGGATGGTTCTATATGTAGTGATGGTGGATGGTGTTATATGTAGTGATGATGGATCGTGTTATATGTAGTGATGATGGATAGTATTATATGTAGTGATGATGATGGATGGTGTTATAAGTAGTGATGATGGATGTTATATGTAGTGATGAAGGATGGTGTTAGTGAAGATTGTGAAGTGAGATGTAGTGAAGATTGTGAAGTCAGATGTAGTGAAGATTGTGAAGTCAGATGTGGTGAAGATTGTGAAGTGAGATGTAGTGAAGATTGTGAAGTGAGATGTAGTGAAGATTGTGAAGTGGGATGTAGTGAAGATTGTGAAGTGAGATGTAGTGAAGATTGTGAAGTGAGATGTAGTGAAGATTGTGAAGTGAGATGTAGTGAAGATTGTGAAGTGAGATGTAGTGAAGATTGTGAAGTGAGATGTAGTGAAGATTGTGAAGTGAGATGTAGTGAAGATTGTGAAGTGAGATGTGGTAAAGATTGTGAAGTGAGATGTGGTGAAGATTGTGAAGTGAGATTTGGTGAAGATTGTGAAGTGAGATGTGGTGAAGATTGTGAAGTGAGATATGGTGAAGATTGTGAAGTGAGATGTAGTGAAGATGTGAAGTGAGATGTAGTGAAGATTGTGAAGTGAGATGTAGTGAAGGTTGTGAAGTGAGATGTAGTGAAGATTGTGTAGTGAGATGTAGTGAAGATTGTGAAGTGAGAGGTAGTGAAGATTGTGAAGTGAGATGTAGTGAAGATTGTGAAGTGAGATGTAGTGAAGATTGTGAAGTGAGATGTAGTGAAGATTGTGAAGTGAGATGTAGTGAAGATTGTGAAGTGAGATGTAGTAAAGATTGTGAAGTGAGATATGGTGAAGATTGTGAAGTGAGATGTAGTGAAAGATTGAGAAGTGAGATGTAGTGAAGATTGTGAAGTGAGATGTATTGAAGATTGTGAAGTGAGATGTAGTGAAGATTGTGAAGTGAGATGTAGTGAAGATTGTGAAGTGGGATGTAGTGAAGATTGTGAAGTGAGATGTAGTGAAGATTGTGAAGTGGGATGTAGTGAAGATTGTGAAGTGAGATGTAGTGAAGATTGTGAAGTGAGATGTAATGAAGATTGTGAAGTGAGATGTAGTGAAGATTGTGAAGTGAGATGTAGTGAAGATTGTGAAGTGAGATGTATTGAAGATTGTGAAGTGAGATGTAGTGAAGATTGTGAATTGAGAAGTAGTGAAGATTGTGAAGTGGGATGTAGTGAAGATTGTGAAGTGAGATGTAGTGAAGATTGTGAAGTGAGATGTAGTGAAGATTGTGAAGTGAGATGTAGTGAAGATTGTGAAGTGAGATGTAGTGAAGATTGTGAAGTGAGATGTAGTGAAGATTGTGAAGTGAGATGTAGTGAAGATTGTGAAGTGAGATGTGGTAAAGATTGTGAAGTGAGATGTGGTGAAGATTGTGAAGTGAGATTTGGTGAAGATTGTGAAGTGAGATGTGGTGAAGATTGTAAAGTGAGATATGGTGAAGATTGTGAAGTGAGATGTAGTGAAGATGTGAAGTGAGATGTAGTGAAGATTGTGAAGTGAGATGTAGTGAAGGTTGTGAAGTGAGATGTAGTGAAGATTGTGTAGTGAGATGTAGTGAAGATTGTGAAGTGAGATGTAGTGAAGATTGTGAAGTGAGATGTAGTGAAGATTGTGAAGTGAGATGTAGTGAAGATTGTGAAGTGAAATGTAGTGAAAATTGTGAGGTGAGATGTAGTAAAGATTATGAGGTGAACATAAGAACATAAGAACATAAGAAAGTGGGATACGGCAGGAGGCCGACTGGCCCATACAGGGCAGATCCCTTTCACACCCATCCCAGCACCTCCATGTGCCTATCCAACTTCGTCTTGAAGCTCCCTAGCGTCCCCGATCCTACTATAGCACTCGGTAGCCTATTCCACATATCCACAACTCTATTACCAAACCAGTGCTTGCCTATATCCTTTCTGAATCGGAATTTATCTAATTTAAAGCCATTTGTTCTAGTTATTTCGTTATTACTGAGCTTCAGAACATCTTCCATTTTACCCTTGTTAATCCCACTTACCCACTTGAACACCTCTATCATATCTCTCCTAACTCTACGCCTCTCTAATGAATGCAAGCCTAAGCTTTTCAGTCTTTCTTCATATGGAAGGTTTCTAATATTATGGATCATTTTTGTCATTCTTCTTTGTACTCTCTCCAAAGAATCTATGTCCATTCTATAATAAGGACACCAGAACTGAACCGCATAATCCATGTGTGGCCTCACTAATGCTAGGTAAAGTTTCAAGATAACGTCAGCAGTTCTGTTACTCACAGACCTAGATATGAACCCAAGAATCCTGTTTGCCTTGTTGCGAACGCTAATACATTATTTTCTAGGTTTCAAGTCGTTGCTAACAAATACACCTTGATTTTTTTCACAAACTGAGTTTTCTATTTCCGTGTTACCTAGTTTATACTTAACGTTTGTATTCGTCTTCCCTATCTGTAGTACCTTGCATTTATCACTATTAAAATTCATTTGCCAGTCTACTGACCACTCATGTAAGGTATCTAGATCTCTTTGAAGGTGTTCAAAGTCACTGTCTGAATTTATCACTCTCCCCATTTTGGTATCATCTGCAAATTTACTAATCCTACTAGTTATGCCTAAATCAAGATCATTAATGAATATAAAAAACAGCAGAGGGCCTAATACAGATCCCTGGGGAACTCCGCTTTTGACCGCACCCCAGTCTGACTTTAATCCATTTATGCTGACTCTTTGTTTCCTACCAGTTAACCATGACCTAATCCATTTTAATACTGATCCACCTATTCCATGTGCTTCTACCTTCGCTATCAATCTCTCATGAGGACTCTATCGAATGCTTTACTGAAATCTAAATAAAATTATATCATATGACTTATCATTTATCTACACTTCAAATAGCGCTACAGAAAAAGCTAAGCAAATTTGGGAACAAGAACGTCCTAGGTGAACCCGTGCTGAGAAAAAGAATAGATTAAGTTGGATGTTTCAAGGTGGCTTCTGATTTTCGTAGCAATAATTGACTCTAGCAACTTGCCTATGATTGACGTGAGACTAATGGGACGGTAATTTGATGCAATTGATTTATCACCTTTTTTGAAAATCGGAACTACATTTGCAAGTTTCCAAACTTCTGGCACTAGGCCCGATTCTAATGACTTATTAAATAAAACTGCTAATGGATTACTCAACTCATCTCTACATTCTTTTAATATTCTAGCATATACCTCGTCTGGACCAGGCGATTTATGAGGCTTCAGTTTGTTAATTTCTTTAAGCACATCGTTACTAGTAATATTGATATTCATCAACATATTTTCTATACTGTCGTTATATACCTTATGAACTTCTGGAAACTGTGCTAGGTTTTCATTTGTGAATACGGAGCGAAAATGACTATTTAACGTGCTACACATTTCTAACTCATCATCAGTCATTTCTCCTGTCGTAGTTTTAAGGGGACCTATTGTATCTCTAACCTTTGATTTATACAGTTGATAAAAAGCTTTGGGGGTATATTTCGATTCATTTGCTACCTTGATTTCATAATTTCTCTTTGCTTTCCTAATTTCTGTTTATACCTGTCTTGTTAGGTTCTGATAGTAACCAAGTAAGTGATTTTCGCCTTTCTTAACTTTTCTATATACTCCTTTCTTTTTCCCTAGAAGATCTAAGAGTCTATTATTCATCCATTTTGGTTGGTTCCGTATCGATCTGAATTTTCTTTTAGGGATGTGTTTATTTTGGGCATTATTGATTGTTGCAATAAATTGTTCATAAGTAGCTGCTAAATTAAATTCGGGGTTATCCCGTCCTAAGTTGACAGTTTCCGGAGGTGTGGGGGGGATTAATCTTTTGACCATAGGGTCATCCCTTAGGTCGCTCCTTATGCTACCGTAATTAGCATTCCTAAAATCCGGGATCAAGGCCGAATTTTCCTTCTTCCTGCCATCCCATATTATGTTAAAATATATGGCTTTATGATCACTGTTTCCTAGTTCGTCTCCATTCCCAACATCTTTTACTAGATTTTCATTATTACTGAGAACTAAATCGAGGATATTATTTCCTCTAGTGGGCAAGTTTATAAATTTATATATAAAACTATCCTGTACTACTTCTATAAAATCTTCAGATTCATTATCGCTAAGTTGATTTTTCAAATCTATGCCTGAAAAGTTGAAATCGCCTAGAATACATACATTGTTTCTATCAGATGCCTTCTTTATTTCCTCCCATAGCAATTTACCATCGTTCCTACTCAAATTAGGTAGTCTATATATAACACCAATGACTACGGATTCACTGCCCTCACCAATCTCTACCCAAATACTTTCATTGTCGCTATTTGTTTTAATGTTTGATTTATTGCAGCCTTTTAATGACACCCTGATATACACTGCTACACAGCCACCTCTCCTTCCTACTCTGTCAAATTTAAATAGGTTATATCCTGGAATATGAAATTCTGCTAAAAAATGCTTGCTGTTTGAATTTATCCATGTTTCCGTTATTGCAATTATATCTTTGTTCTCTTTACTAATAATGGCCCTGAGCTGGTCCATTTTGTTACACAGGCTTCTACTATTAGTATAATAAACACTCAATATATTTCTTCCGTTTCTATCTGTTTTACATTTATTACTTTGATGTTTGTTATTATGACTAACTATATTTTCAGCATTATCTACTTCTGTTTCACTACTTCCCAGGACCTGCTTGTTTTTTGACTCCCATTTTCCCCGACCCCTCTCTACTGGCGAAACCCCCCCTTCGGAGTGACAATTTCACGCTCCAGGGATGCAGACAACGTCTTTACCCCCTCACCAGACAAGTGTACTCCGTCGCGACAGTACAGGTAGTCGTTGCCATAAAATCGTTGCCCGTCATCAATGAATGCCCAACCATTGTTTGCACAATGTTTTTCCAGTCGGTAATTAATAGCAATTGCCCTGGACAGCCATTCACGACCAACCCCTCTTCTAGGCAAGACACCACATACTATAGGGACCCCTCCCCTATCTCTAATCTTCCCCAGCGCCTCCCTATACCTCTTGAAAAGTTCCTCACTCCTAACCTTACCTATGTCGTTTCCCCCCACACTAAGACACACTACTGGATTGGTACCCTCCCCTGACAAAACTCTGTCTAACCTCTCGGCTACATGCCCTATCCCAGCCCCAGGAAAACATACCCTAGTCCTACGTTTCCTATCTCTCGCACAAAAAGCCCGATCCATAAGCCTCACCTGGCTGAAGATTGTGAAGTGAGATGCAGTGAAGATTGTGAAGCGAGATGTAGTGAAGATTGTGAAATAAGATTATAAAGTAAACTGTAGTAATTGAGGTTAAACGAACGCGGGTTATTCTGTAGTGTATCCGTGTCTTGTTAACGTGGAACCAACATGGCGGTGGTTCTCAATATAGATACGTTATTTTGCCGGGAATTTCTGTCAAAACAAAATATGAATCAACCATATTTAGCCTAAATTAACCTAACTGCTTTATTATATATTCTAAGTTTTTTAAGTTGGATAGATCAGATCAGGTTAGGTTAAGTCAGGTTGGGTTAGGTTAGGTTAGTTTTGTTAATTTTGCCACTTAGAGGCTAGTTTATTGTGCCCCCCATACTCATCCTGTCAGCTGTAGCACAGAGAGATTACAAAGTGGTGTTAGATGAGGTAGGTGGTTAAGTTAAGTTTCAATAGGTTAGGTTAGATTATGTCAGGTTGGGTTAAGTTAGGTTAGGTAGGTAATAAGTAGATAGGTTATGTTAGGTAGGTGGGAAAGTGAGGTTTGATTAGGTTAGCTTATGTCAGACGGGGAGGTTAGGTAAGATTATGTCAGGTTAGGTTAGATTATGTCAGGTTAGGTCAGATTACGTCAGGTTAGGTTAGATTATGTCAGGTTAGGTTAGATTATGTCAGGTTAGGTTAGATTATGTCAGGTTAGGTTAGATTATGTCAGGTTAGGTTAGATTATGTCAGGTTGGGTTAAGTTAGGTTAGGTAGGTAATAAGTAGATAGGTTATGTTAGGTAGGTGGGAAAGTTAGGTTTGATTAGGTTAGCTTATGTCAGACGGGGAGGTTAGGTTAGATTATGTCAGGTTAGGTTAGATTATGTCAGGTTAGGTCAGATTACGTCAGGTTAGGTTAGATTATGTCAGGTTAGGTAAGTAGGTAGAGGTGGGTAAAAAAGGTTAGGTTAGGTCGGCAGGTTTTAGTGTTGGAGCTTAAGTAATCCCGTAAAAATTTCCTGTTAATTTTTGACACCATACATTATAATAATCCTTATAAACTATGTTAAGGAACTGTGGTGTCATTTTTTCTGAACGGTTTATTATAAGTTTTATGCCTTTAAAGAAGTTTTATTAAAGAGCGGCGTAATGAACCACAGATGTATTACCATTAAGTCCTAATTAACTTAAAACATGACTAATAACCTATGAACATGTAGTATTATATGATTACAATTTAACATAATATATCATGAATGCTGTTATAATATCATAAGTGTGTTACAAACATGGCTGCTCATATATGCCATTCTGTCTCTGGCAAAGAAGAGATTGCAGTAAGTAAAATTATTTGCTAAGACAAATACTGGAAATTAAACATATACATATTACCATTATCTGAAAAGCTTAGAACCACCGTTTTATATTTATTAAAAGTTTGTAGTGTTATACATCATGTGTAAACAAGTCACAAGTTATTATTTACGACATTGCTTCAGTCCTCGTCATCAGAGTCTTCTGTGTACAACAGATTCCTTCACCTTGTTTAGGCATTTCTCATCATCTGCTTGACAGTTACACATCTCGGTGCATGTCATGCTATTCTTTCTGATTCTTTCTGTATGAACATGACAATGATCCACATTTCCTGACGCCACATCCACATTTAGCAAGTTCTGTGATTGCTTCTGGAGCTGGTGGTTGGTCTGATATTACTAGTATGAAACAGTCATTGTCAATCTTCCAGCCATGCTCTAATTGTGAAAGCATTTCACTATCTGCATCACAAGACCACAGAAGAGCTTGATACCTTCCTCTCAATATATGATACTTTAGAGTTGCTGCAGTCGCTGGTAGTTCTCCAGCTTCTGCCTGCGTTTTCTTGAAGAGATGCCATCTAAGTTATGACAGTTTAGTGAAAGTCATTCGTGGACAGTAGAGCTTAAATACAAATTCCTTTAGACCAATAAACATGTCTGCTGGAGGGCATTTGGTCTACTCAGCATCTTGAATGCATCTAGGACTTTTGTTTTAGATTTCATCAAAGTGCTCCAACATGCTTTCTTTCCTTTGCCAACAAATTTTCCAATGCAGTCAGATCCTGTGAAGGCATGGAAACCTGTAAGGCTCTCTGCCCAATGTGTCGTCGCTCACCAGTTCCTGTTTTCATACTTGTATTTTCTCCAAGTTGAGGCTGCTTTAATATACCAAACACATCAGTGTCTGGTGACTTGATATGTACAGTGCTGCCCTTCTGTGATGCATATACTGTATGTCCTGCTTAAGTTCTATAACTTGTGATAGCAATTTGATGGTTGAAGTCTTATTTGCTGCTTTCCACGACAGAAGATTAACCTTGGACATCTTTTCCCAGATGCTCAATGGACCAACAATACGTTTCTTGACAAAATTTTCATAATTTTGTCTTCCAACTTCACATGCACATAGATTGTCATATTTGGCATTTTCTGGCATTACAGCTCCAGTTACCAAGTTTAAAAGAGCATCATTTTCCTGGGATTACAGTCACCAATAACATTGTGTAGCTTCTGTACATCAGCATATTGACGACTGACAATAGCTGTAGAGAGCTCATGATGTTCTGTTCTTTTGTAATCTTTATGAGTTTGATATTTTATGTAATGAACTTAATTTGAAAACCCAAATGGTAGTATATGATCTTTTATCACCTTAGACACTCTGTGCGTCATGCCTCTCAAGTGATTTTTTTTCTCTCTTACTTCTCTGGACAAATACGACCTTTATCCCATCAGAAAAAATATCACCATATATTTTCTTAATCTACAGGTGCCAAGGTTTAAAATGACGGATGGTGTTAAAAATTAACCTGAAATTTTTACGTGACCACATATTGTCTTGTTGAGTTTCTGAGAGAACTTCACGGCTAAATAGTGCCTCTGTATTGATAGCCGGTACATGTCGTAATATCCACCGCTCATAGTTAAATTTTTATGTCCGTTTATTTTGTCCTAATTTAAGTATCAAAGAGTGTTTTTATTTTTAAGTATCTTAAGTATCTTTTTTCCTCACTCTTAAGTATCTAAGTATGATGTTTTTTTCATTTTTAAGTAACTAACCATATTTATGTTTTCATTATAAAATATGATTGATATAGACAACAGAAGTAAATATCAGCTGGAGGTCGTAAACGAAGCTGATGTGAAGTATTTTGACTCACTGTTCCCACGAACTAATTGCTTCTCTGGTTTATACCGAAGAAATAAAACCGTCAACGAACCATCCGATTCAAATGTGTCTAAGGCGATACAGGTGTTTAGGCGTCATTCTGATACCAAGAATGACTTTGTGTACTGTGGTGAAGCTGGGGGTAGGATAGGGTTGGGTTGGGTTGGGATGGGTTAGGATTACGCATGTGTGGGTATATTCTGTCGCATTTTATAGGTATCTTGCGTCTTTCTCTTTATTCCTTCTTTATCATGAGTATGTGTGCCTATTAATACACCACCTCGCAGGATAGTGGAAGAGGAATGGATAGTAACGAGATAATATTCTTCTTACATATACCTTAGCTTGATTACAGGTAACACCAGGTAGAAGTTACGTGACTCTTTAGAGTTTTCCTCGACTTGGCTGATTCAACTGTAAGACTTGCTGTATTTATCCTTATTAAAATCCTCCACCTGTAAGACCCTCCACTTGTAAGACTCTCCACCTGTAAGACCCTCCACTTGTAAGACTCTCCACCTGTAAGACCCTCCACTTGTAAGACTCTCCACTTGTAAAACCCTTTATGGATTTGAAATACCTTCTCGTCTTGACTCCACTAGTACTGTACACACCCTCTCTAGCCTTAGTTTACAGTAATGTTGAAGTATATAATGAAGACTCACAGCTCATGGGTTAGAAAAACAAAAGATGCTTGTTTTATTTATTTATTTATTTATTTATTTATAGCTTATTTTAGAATCCCCGAAAGTTAGAACAAAATGGCTGACAGGACTCACAAGCGGGCGATGTTTACAGTATGGACCAAGAATAAAAAATAAATGAAAAAAAAAATAAATAAATCGTAAATTGGTGCATTGTTTCTCCAGGGGTAATTATAGAAGTACAAATGTTCTCCAGCAGTGGGTAACGATCATAGCCACGTATAGAGCTTCTAACGCAGGTAGATTGATATAGATGCATTACCTGGAGTTAGTGGGTTACAGGGGCCTCCTACACGATAATATTAAAGGTGTTTTTTCCTTCTGTTTGTGGCACTTGAGGTGTTTAGGTTAGGTTTAATTAAAATGGTTTAGTTATAATGGTTATATTACGATAATTTAAGTTGAATTTAGAACTTTTGATTTGCATATATCGTGTTTTAGAAGGATTTGTTAGCTAATAAGTTTAATTTGGATAAGTTTAGTTTAATTTAGATCATTTGATTTTACAAGGTCGTATTATAATGACTGGGAACCATATAGAAAACTGTTAGAGAAGTAAATATTTCTACGGCAGTGAATGAGTAAGTCAATAAGTGGTGTATAGAGCTGCTGACGCAACTTAAACGGTATATACTGTACATTATATGTTATCAGAACTTTCCTGTTGTACGTAACCGCCTCCGTCAAAGTGTCTTACTGGCTCATGTGAAGATTAGCCTCTAGTTTATTTAACCTCAAGATTAACTACACTGGCACTGCCTGACCTGACCTGACCTGACCTACCCTACCCTACCCTACCCTACCCTACCCTACCCTACCCTACCCTACCCTAACCTAACCTAACCTAACTTAACTTCCCAAGTAGCGTTAGGTTAATCATTAGTTGAAATAAGCTGGGAGGGTTAATCTTCAGGTAATATATCTTAATTAACAATTTTGTCAGGTGAGGCCTTCCTTACCTTACTTGAGAGCAGGAGGAGGAGGACTTGCTAACGTCTACAGATCATCGTCAACCAAGGCAGATATTGAATACCTTTTGTTTACCTTCGTGGCTTAAGAACACATCTTAACACCATAAGACTATTCGCCTCAATACAATAATACAGTAATTGATTATTGTATTCTAATAAAATTTACGGTGTATCTTGTGAACCAGATTTATTGTTTGACCTTAGTGAATGAGAAACTGGTTGAGGTGTATTGTGGTAAACATCCTTAAGAGCAGCTCTGTGTGTTCTTACGACCTCAAAGTAACACAAAAGGTAACCAATATCTACCCTTGATCAGTCACTTTATGTAGATGTCAATTGTGTCATTTTCTAGACTTAGTGCCCCCTGGAGGAGAAAGTAAATACAATGTTGATATATTTTGGTCACAACACACACTAGTAGATAATTTTTCCTTTTTAACTAAATAATTAACACTATGAAGCTAACTAATTATATAACTCAAAGATGGTAACCAATATGGCGTCGATATTGTTCACATACTCTATGATAAATAGATGTATTGTCTGTTTAATTTTAGGGAAAAATTTAATTTATAAACTTTTGAGAATCTGGATACAGGAGTTTTGTCTTTGTGTGTGTGTGTGTGGTGATGATGACGCATACTTTCCTCTGCAGTGAAAAAAATATCTTGACATTGCAAAGTTTAACTGTAAGCCGAAGGAACGTTTGTAATGTGATTTGTTATGTGAAATTGTAACTTGAAATTCTTTGTGAAAAAATATTTCCCTATAAAGTTTGGCAATAAATGAAGTATTACATCAAGGTGTAACTTGTAGTTCCTTGTGGAGTAATTACCTATGTGGACGATACAGCTACTCCGGGGTGTAAGACCTAGAGTAGAAAGTCTTTAGACCTTACCTGAGGTTGAAAGACTCTTATAGTGGAACGTCTTAGGTATTGAAACTTTAATTACAGTAAATAAAATATAATCTACCTAAACATTCCTTCACCTGGCGACAACTAATGATACAGGTGGTGTAATAGCTCTTTAAAATTCCTCCGTTTGATATGATAATGACCACACATGAACTTATAATGTGCAATATCTTGATAACACATTAGCTGCAACATTACACATAGTCCAGTGTATGTGTAGTGAGGGACATCTACCTAAATGAGTTACAGAATGTGGAGTTGAGGCAAAAAAAGTTGGGACATGTTTGAGATCATCAGTTGAGCCAAACGTTTATACTCAATATTGTTTTAATGGTATTTTAGAGCGACCGAAAAATGTAAACAAAATGGCCGGCTAGGTGACACATACCTTACAAGAAATAAACATGAGAACGAACACACACACACACACACACACACACACACACACACACACCAGTTTTACCCACATTATCACCAGACTATCGGCATACCTGGTCGGTGGACACCTGCCTCCTCCTCCTCCTCCTCACCTTGCTAATATGCTAATATGCTAATATGCTAATATGCTCTGGTATGTTTCAGTCTATTTAAGATATGCTCCCATCTATCTTAAAGAGCTTATGCTAGGTTGGTCTGATATGCTCCTCAAAGACTATGCTGATATACTCTTGTCATCTGATATGCCATTATGTTCATATCACTCTAAAGGATATA
>NW_024755624.1:0-23432 GCF_018991925.1 Homarus americanus
TTCGTTTCACGTATTGCTAGAGGCAAGTGTACCTGGAGTGCCGGTGAGGTGTACCTGGGAGTGTCAGGGTGTACCCGGGAGTGCCAGGGTGTACCTGGGGAGTGTCTGACGTGTAACTGGGAGTGTTTGATGTGGGCACTGGGAGTGTCTGAGGTGTACCTGGGATGTTAGAGATGTACCAGGGAGTGTCAGGAGTTCAAGGAGAGTCAGTGGTGTACCTGGGAGTGTCAGAGGTGCACCTGGGAGGCCTGAGGTGTAACCTGGGAGGCCAGAGGCACCTGAGTGTCTGGAGTGCACCATGAGTGTCAGTGGAGCACCTGGGAGGCGAGGTACCTGGGAGTGTCTGAGGTGTACCTGGCAAAGTGTCTGAGGCACCCTGGGAGTGTCAGGGGTAAACTGGGATGGCAGGGGTGTACCTGGGAGACATCGGAGGTTTACCTGGGAGCACCTGAGGTGTACCTGGCAGTGTCAAGGTGACCCGGCAGCCAGTGGTGCGAGGTCGATGCATACCGGAGTACTCAGATTTGTTCCTCGGGAGTGTCTGGTGCACCTGAGTGTCAGAAGCGTCCCTGTGAGTGCCGGAGGTACACCGGAGTCTCGGAGGCACCTGGGAGGCCAGAGGTGCACCCGAGTGTCTGAGGCACCAGGAGGCTCAGAGGTGTGCCTGGGAGTGTCAGGAGGTGTACCTGGGAGTGTCAGGGGTGCACCGGAGTGTCTGAGGTGCACCTGGAGTGTCTCAAGTCACCTGGGAGTGTCTGAGGTGGCACCTGGGAGTGTCTGAGGGTGTACCCTGGGGAGGTCTGAGGTGCACCTGGCAGTGTCTGAGGTGTACCTGGGAGGTCAGGGTGTACTTGGGAGGGTCAGGGGTGTGCCTGGGAGTATCGGAGGTGTACCTGGGAGTGTCTGAGGTGCCTGGCAGTGTCAACAGTGGACCTGGGAGTGTCAGAGGTGTACCTGGGAGTGTCAGGTGTGTGCCTGGGGTGTCGGGTGTACCTGGGAGGTATGAGGTGCGCCCCAGGAGTCAGATGCACCAGGGAGTGTCAGTGGAGTACCTGGGAGTGTCATTGGTGTACCTGGGAGCGTCAGTAGTGTACCTGGGAGTGTCAAAGGCACCTGGGAGTGCCCAGAGTGTACTTGGGAGTGTCTGAGGTGTACCAGGAGGGTCAGAGGTGTGCCTGGGAGTGTCAGAGGTGTACCCAGTGTGTCAGGGTAAACCTGAGTGTCTGAGGTGGACCTGGGAGTGTCTGAGGTGTACCTGGAGTCTCTGAGGTGCACCTGGGAGTGTCTGTGCACCTGGGAGGTCAGAGGAGCACATAGAGTGTCAGACGTGAGCCTGGGAGTGTCTGAGGTGTACCTGGGAGTGCCTGAGATAAACCTGGCAGTGTCTGTGGTACCTGGGGAGTGTCAGGGTGTACTTGGGAGGGTCAAGGTGTACCTGGGAGGGTCAGAGGTGTACCTGGGAGGTCAGAGGGTGTACCTGGGAGGTCAGAGGTGTACCTGGTAGTGTCAGTGGTGGAACCTGGGAGGTCAGAGGTGTGACCTGGGAGTGTCTGAGGTGTCCTGGTGTGTCAGAGGTGTACCTAGGAGTGTCGGAGGCACCTGGGAGTGTCGGCGGTGTAACCTGGGAGGTCAGGAGGTGTACCTGGGAGTAGTAGGGTGTACGTGGGAGTGACGGAGGCACTGGGAGTGCTTGATGTGTACCTGGGAGTGTCTGAGTGTACCTAGTGTTAGAGATGCACCAGGGAGGCCGAGTGGAGTTCCAGGGAGAGTCAATGATGTACCTGGGAGGTCAGAGGTGCACTTGGGAGTGTCAGAGATGTACCTGGGAGTGTCGAGGTGTAACCTGGGAGTGTCTGAGGTACCATGGAGGCCGTCAGTGGAGCAACTGGGAGTGTCAGAGGTGTACCTGGGGAGTGTCAGAGGTGTACCTGGGAGGTCAGGGTGTACCTGGGAGTGCCAGGGGTGTACCTGGGAGTGTCTGACGTGTACCTGGAGAGTTTGATGCACCTGAGTGTCTGAGGTGTGTACATGGAGTGTTAGAGATGTACCAGGGAGTGTCAGGAGTTCCAGGGAGAGTCAGTGGTGTACCTGGAGGCCAGAGGTGCACCTGGGAGTGTCAGAGGTGTACCTGGAGTGCTCAGAGGGTGTGCCTGGGAGCGTCCGAGGTACCTGAGTGTCAGTGGAGCACCTGTCAGAGGCTTGGCCTTGGAGTGTCTGAGGTGTACCTGGCAGTGTCTGAGGTGTACCTGGAGTGTCAGGGTGTACTGGGAGGGTCAGGGTGTACCTGGGAGTATCGGAGGTACCTGGGAGTGTCAGAGGTGTACCTGGCAGTGTCAGCGGTGGACCTTGGAGGTCAGTGGTGTACCTGGGAGGTCAGAGATGTATCCCTGAGTATCAGATTTGTTCCTGGGAGGTCAGAGGTGCTACCTGGGAGTAACAGAGGCACCTGGGAGGGGTCAGAGGTGCCTGGTATGTCAGTGGTGTGCCCTGGGAGGCCTGAGGCAAATACTTGGGAGGTCAGAGGTGTACCTGGGAATGTCAGGTGTACCTGCGTGTTTGATGTACCTGGGAGTGTCTGAGGTGTACCTGGGAGTGTTAGGAGATGTACCAGGGAGGTCAGTGGAGTTCCAGGAGAGTCAGTGGTGTACCTTGGGAGGTCAGAGGTGCACCTGGAGTGTCAGAGGTGCACCCTGGGAGTGTCAGGAGGTGTACCTGGGAGTGTCTGAGGTGCATGGAGTGTCAGTGAGTACCTGGGAGTGTCAGAGGTAATCTGGGAGTGTCTGAGGTGTAACTGGCAGTGTCTGAGGTGTACCTGGGAGTGCTCAGGGTGTACTTGGGAGGTCAGGGGTGTACCTGGGAGTATCGGGGTGTACCTGGGAGTGTCTGAGGTGTACTTGGCAGTGTCAGCGGTGGACCTGGGAGGCTCAGAGGTACCTGGGAGTGTCAGATGTATACCTGGGAGTATCAGATTTGTTCCTGGGAGTGTCTGAGTGTACCTGGAGTGTCATAAGTGTCCCTGTGGGAGTGCCGGAGGTGTACACGGAGTGTCGGAGGTGTACCTTGGGAGTGTCAGAGGTGTACCTGGGAGTGTCAGAGGTGTACCTGGGAATGTCAGGGTGTACCCAAGGTGTTTGATGTGTGCACCTGGGAGTGTCTGAGGTGTACCTGGGAGGTTAAGAGATGTACCAGGGAGTGTCAGTGGAGTTCCAGGGAGAGTCAGTGGTGTACCTGGGAGTGCTCAGGAGGTGCACTTGGGAGTGTCAGAGGTGTACCTGGGAGTGTCAGAGGTGTACCTGGGAGGCCTGAGGTGCCATGGAGTGTCAGTGGAGTACCTCGGGAGGTCAGAGGTGTACCTGGGAGGCCAGAGGTGTACCTGGGAGTGTCAGGGGTGTACTGGGAGTGCCAGTGTTGGGAGTGTCTGACGTGTACCTTGGAGTGTTTGATGTGTACCTGGGAGTGTCTGAGGTGTACCTGGGAGTGTTAGAGATGTACCAGGGAGTGGGCTCAGTGGAGTTCAGGGAGAGTCAGTGGTGCAACTGGGAGTGTCAGGAGGCACCTGGGAGTGCTCAGGTGTACCTGGGAGTGTCAGAGGTGTACCTGGAGTGTCTGAGGTGCACCATGGAGTGTCAGTGGAGTACCTGGGAGGTCAGAGGTGTACCTGGGAGTGTCTGAGGTGGCACCTGGCAGTGTTCCGAGGCACCTGGGAGTGTCAGGGGTACTTGGGAGGTCAGGGTGTACCTGGGAGGACGGAGGTTACCTGGGAGTGTCTGAAGGCACCTGGCAGTGTCAGCGGTGGACCTGGGAGTGTCAGTGGTGTACCTGGGAGTGTCAGATGCATACCTGGGAGTATCAGATTTGTTCCTGGGAGTGTCTGTGCACCTGGGAGTGTCAGAAGTGTCCCTGTGAGTGCCGGAGGTGTACACGGGAGTGTCGGAGGTGTACCTGGAGGTCAGATGTGTACCTGGGAGTGCCTGAGGTGTACCAGGGAGGGTCAGAGGTGTGCCCTGGGAGTGTCAGAGGTGTACCTGGGAGTGTCAGGGGTGCACCTGGGAGTGTCTGAGGTGTACCTGGGAGTGTCTAAGGTGCACCTGGGAGTGTCTGAGGTGTACCTGGGAGTGTCTGAGGTGTACCTGGGAGTGTCTGAGGTGTACCTGGCAGTGTCTGAGGTGTACCTGGGAGTGTCAGGGGTGTACTTGGGAGGGTCAGGGGTGTACCTGGGAGTATCGGAGGTGTACCTGGGAGTGTCTGAGGTGTACCTGGCAGTGAACCTGGGAGTGTCAGTGGTGCCTGGGAGTGTCAGATGTATACCTGGGAGTATCAGATTTTGTTCTGGTGTCTGAGGTGTACCTGGAAGTGTCATAAGTGTCCTGTGAGTGCCGGAGTGTACACGAGGATGTCAGGTGTACCTGGGAGTGTCAGAGGTGTGCCTGGGAGTGTCAGGGGTGTGCCTGGGAATGTCAGGGGTGTGCAGTGTCGGAGGTGTACCTGGGGAGTGTCAGGAGGGTGTTCCTGGGAGTGTGGGAGGTGTGCCTGGGGTGTCAGGGGGTGTACCTGGGGTGTCAGAGGGTGTACCTGGGAGTGTCCAGGTGTGTGCCTGGGAGTGTCGGAGGTGTGCCTGGGGTGTCTGGGGTGTACTAGGCGTGTGTCAGATGTGCCAGGGTGTTGGTGGAGTGCCTGGGAGTGTCGTGGTGCCTGGGAGCGTCAGTAGTGTACCTGGGGAGTGTCAAGGTGCCTGGGTGTCAGGGGTGTGCTTGGGGTGTCTGTGGGGTGTAGGGGTCCAGAGGTGTGCCTGGGGTGTCGGTGTACCTGGGTGTGTCAGGGGTGCACCTGGGGTGCCACCAGGGGTGTGCCTGGGAGTGTCTGGTGTGTGCTTGGGGTCTCTGGGGTGTGCCTGGGGAGGCCATGAGGTGTGCCTCAGAATTGTCAGAGAATTGCCATAGAGTGTCAGACGTGTACACGGGAGATGTCACAGGGTGTGCCTGGGGTGTCTGAGATGTACCTGGCAGTGTCTGTGGTGTGCCTGGGTGTCCAGGGGTGTACATGGGAGGGTCAGGGGTGTACACAGGAGGGGTCAGAGGGTGCACCCAAGTGTCAGAGGGTGGCACAAGTGTCAGAGGTGTGCCTGGTGAGTGCAGTGGTGCATGCCTGGGAGTGTCAGAAGAGGTGTGCCTGGGAGTGTCTGAGGGCCACTGGTGTGTCAGAGGTGTGCCTAGGAGTGTCGGAGGTGCCTGGGGAGTGTCGGCAGTGTACTACCAGGGTGTCCAAGAGGTGTGCCTGGGAGTGTCAGGGGTGTGTGCGTGGGAGTGACGGAGGTGTACCTGGGAGTGTTTGACCAGTGCCTGTGTCTGAAGTGTGCCTGGGGTGTTAGAGATGTACCAGGGAGTGTCAGTGGGTTCAGGGAGAGTCAGTGGTGTGCCTGGGGTGTCAGGGGGTACACTTGGGAGTGTCAGGGGTGTGCCTGGGGAGTGTCAGAGGTGTGCCTGCAGGGTGTCTGGGGTGTGCCATGGGTGTCAGTGGGTACCTGGGGTGTCAGGAGGTGTGCCTGGGGAGTGTCAGGGGGTGTGCCTGGGAGTGTCAGGGGGTGTGCCTGTGAGTGCCAGGGGGTGTGCCTGGGGAGTGTCTGACGTGTGCAGGAGTGTTTGATGTGTGCCTGGGGTGTCTGGGGTGTGCCTGGGAGTGTTGGGAGTGTGCAGGGAGTGTCGGTATGGGTTCCAGGGAGAGTCAGTGGTGTGCCTGGGAGTGTCAGGAGGTGCACCTGGGGAGTGTCAGAGGTGTGCCTGGGGAGTGTCAGGGGTGTGCCTGGGGAGTGTCTGAGGTGTACCATGGAGTGTCAGTGGGTACCAAGTGTCAGAGGTGTGCCTGGGGGGTGTCTGAGGGCCTGGCAGTGTCTGAGGGTGTGCCTGGGAGTGTCAGGGTGTGGGAGGGTCAGGGGGTGTACCTGGGAGTATCGGAGGTGTGCCTGGGAGTGTCTGGGGTGTACTTGGCAGTGTCAGCGGTGAGTGGACCTGGGAGTGTCAGTGGTGTACCTGGGAGTGTCAGATGTATACCTGGGAGTATCAGATTTGTTCCTGGGAGTGTGTCTGAGGTGTACCTGGGAGTGTCATAAGTGTCCCTGTAGTGCGGGGAGGTGTACACAGGTGTCGGAGGTGTGCCTGGGGTGTCAGAGGTGTGCCTGGGGAGTGTCAGGGTGTACCTGGGTCAGGGGGTGTGCCTGGGGAGTGTCGGAGGTGTACCTGGGAGTGTCAGGAGGTGTTCTGGGGTGTCGGAGGTGTGCCTGGGAGTGTCAGGGGTGTGCCTGGGAGTGTCAGAGGGTGTGCCTGGGTGTCAGGTGTGTGCCTGGGGTGTCGGAGGTGTGCCTGGGAGTGTCTGAGGTGTGCCTAGGCGTGTCAGATGATGTGCCAGGGAGTGTCAGTGCCTGGGAGTGTCGTGGTGTGCCTGGGAGCGTCAGTAGTGTACCAGGGGTGTCAAGGTGTGCCTGGGAGTGTCAGAGGTGTGCTTGGGAGTGTCTGGGGTGTGCAGGGAGGGGTCAGGGAATGTGCCTGGGAGTGTCAGAGGTGCCTGGGTGTGTCAGGGGTGCACCTGGGGAGTGTCTGAGGTGCACCTGGGGTGTCTGGGGTGTGCTTAGGAGTCTCTGGGTTGTGCCTGGGAGTGTCTGGGGTGTGCCTGGGGTGTCAGAGGAGTACCATAAGTGTCAGACGGCCTGCCTGGGAGTGTCTGGGGTGTGCCTGGGAGTGTCTGAGATGTACCTGGCGGTGTCTGTGGTGTGCCTGGGAGTGTCCAGGGGTGTGCTTCTGGGAGGGTCAGGGGTGTGCCTGGCAGGGGTCAGAGGTGTGCCTGGGAGTGTCAGAGGTGTGCCTGGAGTGTCAGAGGTGTGTGCCTGGTGAGTGTCCGGTGGTGTGCCTGGGGAGTGTCAGGGGTGTGCCTGGGGTGTCTGAGGTGTGCCTGTGTGTTGTCAGAGGTGTGCCTGGGGTGTCGGAGGTGTGCCTGGGAGTGTCAGCGGTGTACCTGGGGTGTCAGGGTGTGCCTGGGGTGTCAGGGGTGTACGTGGGAGTGACGGAGGTGTACCTGGGCGTGTTTGATGTGTACCTGGGTGTCTGGTGTACACAAGTGTTAGAGATGTGCCAGGGAGTGTCAGTGGGTTCCAGGGGGGAGTCAGTGGTGTACCTGGGGTGTCAGAGGTGCACTTGGGAGTGTCAGAGGTGTGCCTGGAGTGTCAGAGGTGTACTAGGTGTGCAAGTGTGCCATGGAGTGTCAGTGGAGTACCAGGTGTCAGAGGTGGTGTGCCTGGGGAGTGTCAGAGGTGTACCTGGGGTGTCAGGGTGTGCCTGGAATTGCAGAAATTGTACCTGGGAGTGTCTGACGTGTGCCTGGGAGTGTTTGATGTGTGCCTGGGAGTGTGGGGTGTGCCTGGGAGTGTTAGAGATGTGCCAGGGGTGTCAGTGGGTTCAGGGAGGTCAGTGGTGTGCCTGGGGAGCCAGAGGTGCACCTGGGAGTGTGTCATAGGTGTGCCTGAGGTTTCAGAGGTGTGCCTGGGGTGTCTGGGGTGCCATGGAGTGTCAGTGGGAGTGCCCTGGGGTGTCAGGGGTGTGCCTGGGGTGTCTGAGGTGTGCCTGGCAGTGTCTGAGTGTGCCTGGGAGTGTCGGGGTGCTAGGAGGTCAGGGGTGTGCCTGGGGTATCGGAGGTTTACCTGGGTGTCCAGGGTGTGCCTGGCAGTGTCAGCGGTGGACCTGGAGTGTCAGTGGTGTACCTGGGGTGTCAGATGTATCCTGGGATTATCAGATTTGTTCCTGGGAGTGTCTGAGGGTGTACCTGGGAGTGTCAGAGTGTCCTGTGAGTGCCGGAGGTGTACACAGGGGTGTCGGAGGTGTGCCTGGGGTGTCAGAGGTGTGCCTGGGGAGTGTCTGGGGTGTGCCAGGGAGGGTCAGGGTGTGCCTGGAGTGTCAGAGGTGTGCCTGGGGGTGTCAGGGGTGCACCTGGGGAGTGTCTGGTGTACCTGGGGGTGTCTGGGTGCACCTGGGATTCTGAGGTGTGCCTGGGGTGTCTGAGGTGTGCCTGGGGTGTCTGAGGTGTGCCTGGCAGTGTCTGAGGGTGTGCCTGGGGAGTGTCAGGGGTTGCTTGGGAGGGTCAGGGTGTGCCTGGGTATCGAGTGTGCCTGGGAGTGTCTGAGGTGTACCTGGCAGTGTCAGCGGTGGACCTGGGAGTGTCAGTGGTGTACCTGGGAGTGTCAGATGTATACCTGGGGAGTGTATCAGATTTGTTCCTGGGAGTGTCTGAGGTGTGCCTGGGAGTGTCATAAGTGTCCCTGTGGAGTGCCGGAGGTGTGCACAGGAGTGTCGAGTGTGCCTGGGAGTGTCAGAGGTGTGCCTGGGAGTGTCAGAGGTGTGCCTGGGGAATGTCAGGGGTGCCTGGGAGTGTCGGAGGTGTGCCTGGGAGTGTCAGGTGTTCCTGGGGTGTCGGAGGTGTGCACCAGAGTGTCAGGGGTTGCCTGGAGTGTCAGAGGTGTGCCTGGGAGTGTCAGGTGTGTGCCTGGGAGTGTCGGGTGTACCTGGGTGTCTGGGGTGTACCTGGGCGTGAGATGTGCCAGGGGAGTGTCATTGGAGTGCCTGGGAGTCTCAATGTGGTGTGCCTGGGAGCGTCATTGAGTGTACCTGGGAGTGTCAAGGTTGCCTGGGTGCCTGGGAGTGTCAGAGGTGCACCTGGGAGTGTCAGAGGTGTGCCTGGGAGGTGTCAGAGGTGTGCCTGGGGAGTGTCTGAGGGTGTGCCATGGAGTGTCAGTGGGTGCCTGGGGAGTGTCAGAGGTGTACCTGGGGTGTCAGGGTGTGCCTGGGGAGTGTCAGGGGTGTGCCTGGGGTGCAGGGGTGTGCCTGGGGAGTGTCTGAGTGTGCCTGGGAGTGTTTGGTGTGCCTGGGAGTGTCTGAGGTGTGCCTGGTGGTAGAGGTGTACCAGGGGTGTCAGTGGTGTTCAGGAGAGTCAGTGGTGGCACCTGGGGTGTCAGAGTGCACCTGGGGTGTCAGAGGTGTGCCTGGGAGTGTCAGAGGTGTACCTGGGGAGTGTCAGAGGTGTACCTGGAGTGTCAGTGGTGTGCCTGGGGAGTGTCAGGGTGTGCCTGGGAGTGTCTGGGGTGTGCCTGGGGTGTCTGGGGTGTGCCTGGGGTGTCAGAGGTACCATGGAGGTGTCCAGAGGTGTGCCTGGGAGTGTCTGGGGGTGTGCCTGGGGTGTCTGGGAGATGTGCCTGGGAGTGTCTGTGGTGTGCCTGGGGAGTGTCAGGGGGTGTGCCTGGAGGGTCAGAGGTGTACCTGGGAGGTCAGGGTGTGCCTGAGTGTCAGAGGTGTGCCTGGGAGTGTCAGAGGTGTGCCTGGGTGTGTCAGAGGTGTACCTAGGGAGTGTCGGAGGTGTGCCTGGGGAGTGTCGGAGGTGTGCCTGGGGGTGTCAGAGGTGTGCCTGGGGAGTGTCAGGGTTGTACGTGGGGGTGACGGAGGTGTACCTGGGGTGTTTGATGTGTGTACCTGGGAGTGTCTGAGGTGTGCCTGGGAGTGTTAGAGATGTACCAGGGGTGTCAGTGGGTTCAGGGAGGAGTCAGTGGTGTGACCTGGGAGTGTCAGAGGTGCACTTGGGAGTGTCAGGGGTGGACCTGGGGAGTGTCAGAGGTGTGCCTGGGGAGTGTCTGGGGTGTGCCATGGAGTGTCAGTGGTGCACAGAGTGTCAGAGGTGTGCCTGGGAGTGTCAGAGGTGTGCAGTGTCAGGGGTGTGCCTGGGGTGCCAGGGTGTACTCAGTGTCTGACGTGTGCCTGGGGTGTTTGATGTGTGCCTGGGAGTGTCTGGGGTGTGTACCTGGGGAGTGTTAGAGATGTGCCAGGGGTGTCAGTGGGTTCAGGGAGGTCAGTGGTGTACCTGGGGGTGTCAGAGGTGCACCTGGGGGTGTCAGAGGTGTGCCTGGGGAGTGTCAGAGTGTGCCTGGGAGTGTCTGGGGTGTGCCATGGAGTGTCAGTGGAGTGCCGGGGTGTCAGAGGTGTGTCCTGGGAGTGTCTGGAGGTGTGGCAGTGTCTGGGGTGTGCCTGGGAGTGTCAGGGTGTGCCTGGGAGGGGTCAGGGGTGTGCCTGGGAGTATCAGGTGTGCCTGGGAGGTGTCTGAGGTGTGCCTGGCAGTGTCAGCGGTGGACCTGGGGTGTCAGTGGTGTGCCTGGGGTGTCAGATGTATGCCTGGGGAGTATCAGATTTGTTCCTGGGAGTGTCTGAGGTGTACCTGGGGTGTCAAGTGTCCCTGTGAGTGCCGGAAGTAATGGGGTGTCAGGTGTACCTGGGAGTGTCAGAGGGTGTGCCTGGGGTGTCAGAGGTGTGCCTGGGATGTCAGGGTGTGCCTGGGGTGTCAGAGGGTGCCATGGGGTGTCAGACGTGTGCCTGGGGTGTCTGAGGTGTGCCGGTGTGTCAGGGGTGCCTGGGAGTGTCTGGTGTGCCTGGGAGTGTCTGGGGTGTGTGGGAGTCTCTCAGGTGTGCCTGGAGTGTCTGAGGTGTGCCTGGGGTCAGAGGGTGCCATGGGTGTCAGACGTGTCTGCCTGGAGTGTCTGGGGTGTGCCTGGTGTGGATGTGCCTGGCAGTGTCTGTGGTGTGCCTGGGGTGTCCAGGGGTGTGCTTCTGGGAGGGAGTCCCGGGGGGGCTTGGGAGGTCAGAGGTGTGCCTGGGAGTGTCAGAGGTGTACCTGGGGTGTCAGAGGTGTGCCTGGTGGTGTCAGTGGTGTACCTGGGAGTGTCAGGAGGTGTGCCTGGGGTGTCTGGGGTGTGCCTGGGTGTGTCAGGGGGTGTGCCTGGGGTGTCGGAGGGGTGCCTGGGAGTGTCGGCGGTGTGCCTGGGGAGTGTCAGAGGTGTGCCTGGGGAGTGTCAGGGGTGTACGTGGGGTGACGGAGGTGTGCCTGGGGAGTGTTTGATGTGTGCCTGGGGTGTCTGTGGGGTGTACCAGGAGGGTCAGAGGTGTGCCAGGGGAGTGTCAGAGGTGCCTGGGTGTGTCAGGGGTGCACCTGGGAGTGTCTGGTGTGCCTGGGGAGTGTCACAGGGTGTGCTTGGGGTCTCTGAGGTGTGCCTGGGGTGTCTGAGGGGTGTGCCTGGGGTGTCAGGAGGTGCCATGGGGTGTCAGACGTGTGCCTGGGGTGTCTGGTGTGCCTGGGGTGTCTGGGATGTGCCTGGCTGGTGTCTGTGTTGAGGGTGTGCCTGGGGTGTCAGGGTGTGCTTCAGGAGGTCAGGGGTGTGCCTGGGGAGGGGTCAGGGAGGTGTGCCTGGGAGTGTCAGAGGTGTACCTGGGGAGTGTCAGAGGTGTGCCTGGTAGTGTCAGTGGTGTGCCTGGGGTGTCAGAGGTGTACCTGGGAGTGTCTGAGGTGTGCCTGGGTGCGTCAGAGGTGTACCTAGGAGTGTCGGAGGTGTGCCTGGGAGTGTCGGCAGTGTGCCTGGGAGTGTCAGAGGGGTGTGCCTGGGGTGTTGGGAATGTACCAGGGGTGTCAGTGGAGTTCCAGGAGAGTCAGTGGTGTACCTGGGAGTGTCAGAGGTGCACCTGGGGTATCAGAGGTGTGCCTGGGAGTGTCAGGGTGTGCCTGGGGTGTCAGAGATGTGCCTGGGCGTGTCAGAGGTGTGCCTGGTGGTGTAGAGATGGTGTGCCTGGGGTGTCAGAGGGTGTGCCTGGGGTGTCCTGGGGTGTGCCTGGGTGTGTCAGAGGTGTGCCTAGGAGTGTCAGGAGGTGTGCCTGGGGTGTCCGGCGTGTGCCTGGGGTGTCAGAGGTGTGCCTGGGGTGTCAGGGGTGTGCGTGGGGTGACGGAGGTGTGTGCCTGGGGTGTTTGATGTGCAAGTCTGGGGTGTGCCTGGGGAGTGTTGAGAGATGTACCAGGGGAGTGTCAGTGGGTCCCAGGGAGAGTCAGGAGGTGTGCCTGGGGAGTGTCAGGAGGTGCATGGGAGTGTCAGAGGTGTGGCAAGGTGTCAGAGGTGTGCCTCAGAGTGTCTGGGGGTGTGCCATGGAGTGTCAGTGGAGTGGGGTGTCTGGTGGCACCTGGCAGTGTCTGAGGTGTGCCTGGGGAGTGTCAGGGGTGTGCTTGGGGTCAGGGGTGTGCCTGGGAGTATCAGGTGTGGGAGTGTCTGAGGTGTGCCTGGCAGTGTCGGCGGTGGACCTGGGGAGTGTCGGTGTGCCTGGGGTGTCAGATGTATGCCGCAGAATTATCAGATTTGTTCCTGGGGTGTCTGAGGTGTGCCTCAGAGTGTCAGAGTGTCCTGTGAGGTGCGGTGTGCAGGGGATGTCGGAGGAGGTGTGCCTTAGAGTGTCAGAGGTGTGCCTGGGGTGTCAGAGGTGTGCCAGGAATGTCAGGGGTGTACCTGGGAGTGTCAGGTGTGCCTGGGGAGTGTCGGGAGGTGTTCCTGGGAGTGTCAGAGGTGTGCCTGGGAGTGTCAGGGGAGTGCCTGGGGAGTGTCAGAGGTGTGCCTGGGGTGTGTCAGGTGTGTGCCTGGGGTGTCGGAGGTGTGCCTGGGGAGTGTCTGAAGTGTGCCTAGGCATGTCAGATGTGCCAGGGAGTGTCAGTGGTACCTTGGATGTCATTGGTGTGCCTGGGAGCGGTCCAGTAGTGTGCCTGGGGTGGCAAGATTGTGCCAGGGGGTGTCAGAGGGGCACCAGGGTGTCAGAGGTGTGCCTGGGTGTGTCAGGGTGCCTGGGGTGTCTGAAGTGTGCCTGGGGTGTCTGAGGGGTGTGCTTGGGGTCTCTCAGGTGTGCCTGGGGTGTCAGGGTGTGCCTGGGGTGTCAGAGGGGAGTATGAGTGTCAGACGTGTGCCTGGGGAGTGTCTGGTGTGCCTGGGAGTGTCTGGGGATGTGCCTGTGCGGTGTCTGTGGTGTGCCTGGGGTGTCGGAGTTAGTGCTTTGGAGGGTCAGGGTGTTAGCTTGGGAGGGTCAGAGGTGTGCCTGGGGTGTCAGAGATTGTACTGGGGAGTCAGGGTGTGCCTGGTAGTGTCGGTGGTGTGCCTGGGGAGTGTCAGAGGTGTGCCTAGGTGTCTGAGGTGTGCCTGGGTGTGTGTCAGAGGTGTGCCTAGGGTGTCGGAGGGTGCCTGGGGAGTGTCGGCGGTGTGCCTGGGTGTCAGAGGGTGTGCCTGGGTGTCAGGGGTGTACGTGGGAGTGACGGAGGTGTGCCTGGGGTGTTTGATGTGTGCCTGGGGAGTGTCTGGGGTGTGCCTGGGGAGTGTTAGAGATGTGCCAGGGGTGTCAGTGGGTTCAGGGAGAGTCAGTGGTGCCTGGGAGTGTCAGGTGCACCTGGGAGTGTCAGAGGTGTGCCTGGGGAGTGTCAGAGGGAATTGTGCCTGGGAGTGTCTGGGGTGTGCCATGGGTGTCAGTGGGTACCTGGGGAGTGTCAGAGGTGTGCCTGGGGAGTGTCAGAGGTGTGCCTGGGTGTCAGAGTTGTGCAAGTTGCCAGGGGTGTGCCTGGGGTGTCTGACGTGTGCCTTAGGTGTTTGATGTGTGCCTGGGGTGTGCCTCAGAGTGTTGAGAGATGTCACTTGGGGTGTCAGTGGAGTTCAGGGAGGAGTCAGTCAGTGTGCCTGGGGAGTGTCAGGGTGCACCTGGGAGTGTCAGAGGTGCCTGGAATTAGTCAGGGGTGTGCCACCAAGTGTCAGAGGAGGTGTGCCTGGTAGTGTCAGAGGTGTGCCTGGTAGTGTCAGTGGTGTGCCTGGGGTGTCCCAGAGGTGTGCCTGGGGTGTCTGAGGTGTGTGCCTGGGTGTGTCAGAGGAGGTGTTCCTGGGGTGTCAGGAGGTGTACCTGGGAGTGTCGGCGGTGTGTACCTGGGGAGTGTCAGAGAATTGTGCCTGGGGTGTCAGGGGTGTGCAGTGGGGTGACGGAGGTGTGCCTGGGGTGTTTGATGTGTGCCTGGGAGTGTCTGGGGTGCCTCAGAGTGTTAGAGATGTGCCAGGGGTGTCAGTGGAGTTCCAGGGAGAACCAGTGGTGTGCCTGGGGAGTGTCAGAGGTGCACCTGGGGAGTGTCAGAAGTGTGCCTGGGGTGTCCAGAGGTGTGCCTGGGGAGTGTCTGGGTGTGCCATGGGTGTCAGTGGGTGCAAGTGTCAGGTGTACCTGGGGTGTCCAGGGTGTACCTGGGAGTGTCAGGGGTGTACCTGGAGTGCCAGGGGTGTGCCTGGGGTGTCTGACGTGTGCCTGGGGTGTTTGATGTGTGCAAGTGTCTGGGGTGTGCACAGGTGTTGGGGTGTGCCTGGGGTGTCTGAGAGGTGTGCCTGGGTGTGTCAGTGTGCCTGGGGTGTCCAGAGGTGTGCCTGGGGTGTCGGCGGTGTGCCTGGGGTGTGTCAGAGGTGTGCGTGGGAGTGTCAGGGGTGTACGTGGGGTGACGGAGGTGTGCCTGCTGGGAGTGTTTGATGTGTACCTGGGGGTGTCTGGGGTGTGCGTGGGGTGTTGAGATGTGCCAGGGGTGTCAGTGGGTTCCAGGGAGAGTCAGTGGGAGAGCCAGTGGTGTACCTGGAGTGTCAGAGGTGCACCTGGGAGTGTCAGGTGTACCTGGAGTGTCAGAGGTGTGCACCTGGGAGTGTCAGAGGTGTACCTAGTGTCAGGAGGTGTACCTGGTAGTGTCAGTGGTGTACCTGGGAGTGTCAGGAGGTGTACCTGGGAGTGTCTGGAGGTGTACCTGGTGTGTCAGAGGTTCCTGGGAGTGTCGGAGGTGTACCTGGGAGTGTCTATGGTGTACCTGGGAGTGTCCAGAGGTGTACCTGGGAGGTCAGGGGTGTACGTGGGAGTGACGGAGGTGTACCTGGGAGTGTTTGATGGTACCTGGGATGTCTGTGCCTGGGAGTAGGAGATGTACCAGGAGGCTGTGAGTTCCAGGAGAGTCAGTGGTGCCTGGGAGTGTCAGAGGTGCACCTGGGAGGTCAGAAGGTACCTGGGAGTGTCAGAGGTGTACCTGGGAGTGTCTGAGGTGTACCATGAGTGGGGGTGAGAGTACTGGG
Source organism: Homarus americanus (assembly GCF_018991925.1). Taxonomy (NCBI): domain Eukaryota; kingdom Metazoa; phylum Arthropoda; class Malacostraca; order Decapoda; family Nephropidae; genus Homarus; species Homarus americanus. The sequence goes on from NW_024755624.1 coordinate 14,960, forward strand.
AGGTCAGAGTGTACCTGGGAGTGTCGGGGAGGTGTACCTGGGAGTGTCAGGGTACCTGGGAGTGCCAGGGTGTACCTGGGAGTGTCTGACGTGTACCTGGGAGTGTTTGATGCTGGAGTGGGGTCTGAGTGTACCTGGGAGGCAGAGGTACCTGGGAGTGTCTGAGGTGTGACCTGGGTGTGTGGGAGGTGTGCCTAGGGTGTCAGAGGTGTGCCTGGGAGTGTCGGCGGTGTGCCTGGGAGTGTCAGAGGCATGGGAGTGTCAGGGGTGTACGGGAGTGACGGAGGTGTGCCTGGGAGTGGATGTGTACCTGGGAGTGTCTGAGGTGTATGTGGGAGTGTAGAGATGTACCAGGAGTGTCAGTGGAGTTCCAGGAGAGCAGTGGTGTACCTGGGAGGTGTGAGAGCACCTGGGAGTGTCAGGGTGGCACATGGAGTGTCAGAGGTACCTGGGAGTGTCAGGTGTGCCTAGAGGACAGAGGTGCCTGGGAGTGTCAGAGGTGTGCCTGAGTGCCAGGGGTGTGCCTGGAGTGCCAGGGTGCCTGGGAGTGCTGTCTTGAGGTGGTACCTGGGAGGTGAGAGGTGTACCTGGGAGTGTCAGAGGTACCTGGGAGTGTCAGAGGTGTGCCTGGGAATGTCTGGGGTGCCAGGGTGTCAGGAGGTGTACCTGGGAGTATCGGAGGTGTACCTGGGAGTGTATGAGGTGTGCCTGGCACGGTCAGAGTGTACCTGGCAGTGTCAGAGGTGTGCCTGGGAGAGTCAAAGGTGTATCTGGGAGTGTCTGAGGTGTGCCTGGAGTGTCAAAGCTGTGCCTGGGAGTGTCATTGGTACCTGGGAGTGTCAGAGGTGTAACTAGAAGTGTCAGAGGTGTGCCTGGAAGTGTCAAGGGTACTGGGTGTCTAGGTGTGCCTGGGAGTGTCTGGGGTGTGCCTGGGGAGTGTCTGAGGTGTACCTGGGGTGTCAGGGAGTACCCTGAGTGTCAGTGGTACAGGTGTCAGAGGGTGTCATAGGTGTGCCTGGGGTGTCAGAGGTGTGCCTGGGAGTGTCTGGGGTGTGCCTGGGGTGTCAAGGTGTGCCTTGGGTGTCTGAGGTGATGTGCCTGGGGTGTCAGAGGCCAGGGGTGTCAGGGGTGTGCCTGGGGTGTCTGGGGTGTGCCTGGGGTGTCAGAGGTGTGCCTGGGGTGTCAGAGGTGCACCTGGGGAGTGTCAGAGGTGTGCTGGAGTTCAGAGGTGTGCCTGGGGAGTGTCCAGAGGTGTGCCTGGTAGTGTCAGAGTGTGCACTGGTGGTGTCAGTGGTGTGCCTGGGTGTCAGAGGTGTGCCTGGGGTGCTGGGGTGTGCCTGGGTGTGTCAGGTGTTCTGGGGTGTGGGAGGTGTGCCTGGGTGTCGGCGGTGTGCCTGGGGTGTCAGAGGTGTGCCTGGGGTGTCAGGGGTGTACGTGGGGTGACGGAGGTGTGCCTGGGGTGTTTGATGTGTGCCTGGGGTGTCTGGGGTGTGCCTGGGGTGTTAGAGATGTGCCAGGGGTGTCAGTGGGTTCAGGGAGAGTCAGTGGTGTGCCTGGGGTGTCAGAGGTGCACCTGGGAGTGTCAGAAGTGTGCCTGGGGAGTGTCAGAGGTGTGCCTGGGAGTGTCAGGGTGTGCCATGGGTGTCAGTGGGTGCCTGGGGGTGTCAGAGGTGTGCCTGGGGAGTGTCAGGGTGTGCCTGGGAGTGTCAGGGGTGTGCCTGGGGTGCCAGGGGTGTACCTGGGGAGTGCTGCGTGTGCCTGGGGAGTGTTTGATGTGTGCCTGGGGTGTCACAGGTTTGCCTTGGGAGTTTAGAGGTGTACCTGGGAGTGTCTGGGGGTGTGCCTGGGTGTGTCAGAGGTGTGCCTAGGGTGTCAGAGGTGTGCCGGGGTGTCAGGGTGTGCCTGGGGAGTGTCAGAGGTGTGCCTGGGGAGTGTCAGGGGTGTCGCGTGGGGGAGTGACAGGTGTGCACGGAGTGTTTGGTGTGCCTGGGAGTGTCTGAGGGTGTGCGTGGGGTGTTGGGAGTGCCAGGGGTGTCAGTGGGTTCAGGGAGAGTCAGTGGTGTGCCTGGGGTGTCAGAGGGCACCTGGGAGTGTCAGAGGTGTGCCTGGGGAGTGTCAGAGGTGTGCCTGGGGTGTCAGAGGGTGTGCCTGGGGAGTGTCAGAGGTGTATCTGGAGTGTCAGAGGTGTGCCTGGGTGCCAGGGTGCTGGGTGCCAGGGGTGTGCCTGGGAGTGTCTGGGGTGTGCCTGGGGAGTGTGAGGAGGTGTGCCTGGGGTGTCAGTAGTGTGCCTGGGAGTGTCAGGTGTGCCTGGGGAATGTCTGGTGTGCTTGGGTGTGGGGTGTGCCTGGGGTTATCGGAGGTGTGCAGGGGTGTGTGAGGTGTGCCTGGCACGGTGAGGTGTACCAGTGTCAGAGGTGTGCCTGGGAGAGTCAAGGGTGTCATCTAGGGTGTCTGAGGTGTGCCTGGGGAGTGTCAAGCTGTGCCTGGGGTGTCATGGTGTGCCTGGGAGTGTCAGAGGTGTCTAGAAGTGTCAGAGGTGTGCCTGGAAGTGTCAGGGTGCCTGGGGAGTGTCTGAGGTGTGCCGGGGTGTCTGGGGTGTGTCTGGGGTGGGGTGTGCCTGGGATTGTCAGAGGTGCAGGTGTCAGTGGATGCAGGTGTCAGAGGGTGTCATAAGGTGTGCCTGGGAGTGTCAGGGTGCCTGGGGGTGTCTGAGGTGTGCACAGGAGTGTCAAGGTGTGCCTTAGGTGTGGGGTGTGCCTGGGAGTGTCAGAGGAGTACCAGGGGTGTCAGGGGTGTGCCTGGGGTGTCTGGGGTGTGCCTGGGGTGTCAGGGGTGTGCCTGGCGGTGTCAGAGGTGCATCTGGGAGTGTCAGGGGTGCCTGGGGTGTCTGGGATGTGCATGGAGTGTCTGAGGTGTGCCTGGGGTGTCTGGGGTGTGCGTGGGGGTGTGGCGGTGCAGGTGTCAGAGGAGTGCCACGGGTGTCAGAGGTACCTGGGAGTGTCCAGGGTGTGCCTGGGAGTGTCAGAGGGTGGGGAGTGTCTGGGGTGCAGGAGGGTCAGGAGGTGTGCCTGGGTGTCAGGGGTGTGCCTGGGTGTGTCAGGGTGCACCTGGAAGTGTCTGGGGTGTGCCTGGGGTGTCTGGGGTGTGCCCAGGGAGTGTCTGGGGTGTGCCTGGGGAGTGTCTGGGGGTGCGTGGGGTGTCAGAGGTGTGCCTGGGGTGTCTGAGGGTGTGCCTGGGAGTGTCAGAGGTGTGCCTGGCAGTGTCTGTGGTGTGCCTGGGGTGCCAGAGGTGTGCCTGGGAGGTCAGGGGTGTGCCTGGGAGGATCAGAGGGTGTGCCTGGGGAGTGTCAGAGGTGTGCCTGGGAGTGTCAGAGGTGTGCTGGGGTGTCTGTGGTGTGCAAGTGTCAGGGGTGTGCTTAGGAGGTCAGGGGTGTGCCTGGGAGGGGTCAGAGGTGTGCCTGGGAGTGTCAGGGGTGTGCCTGGGAGTGTCAGAGGTGTGCCTGGTGGTGTCAGTGGTGTGCCTGGGAGTGTCAGGGGTGTGCCTGGGGAGTGTCTGAGGTGTGCCTGGGGTGTCAGGGGTGTGCGTGGGGTGTCTGAGGTGTGCCTGGGGTGTCAGAGGTGTGCCTGGGGTGTCTGGATGTGCCTGGGGTGTCAGGAGGTGTGCGTGGGAGTGTCTGAGATGTGCCTGGGGTGTCAGAGGTGTGCCTGGGAGTGTCAGGGGTGTGCGTGGGGGTGTCTGGGGTGTGCCTGGGGTGTTTGATGTGTGCCTGGAGTGTCTGGGGTGCGTGGCAGTGTTAGAGATGTGCTAGGGGAGTGTCAGTGGGTTCCAGGAGAGTCTAAGGTGTGCCTGGGGTGTCAGTGGTGTGCCTGGGGAGTGTTAGAGGTGTGCCTGGGGTGTCAGAGGTGTGCCTGGCAGTGTCAGAGGTGTGCCTGGGGTGTCAGGAGGTGTGCCTGGGGAGTGTCGGAGGTGTGCCTGGGGATGTCAGAGGTGCCTGGGAGTGTCAGGTGTGTGGGGAGTGTCTGGGGTGTGCAGAGTGTTTGATGTGTACCTGGGGTGTCTGGGGTGTGCGTGGCAGTGTTAGAGATGTGCCAGGGTGTCAGTGGGTTCAGGAGGAGTCTAAGGTGTGCCTGGGAGTGTCAGTGGTGTGCCTGGGAGTGTAGAGGTGTGCCTGGGGTGTCAGAGGTGTGCCTGTGTCTGAGGATGTGCCTGGGGTGTCAGGGGTGTGCGTGGGGTGTCTGGGGTGTGCCTGGGGTGTCAGAGGTGTGCCTGGGGAGTGTCAGGGGGTGTGCGTGGGGTGTCTGAGGTGTGCCTGGGAGTGTTTGATGTGTGCCTGGGGTGTGTCTGGGGTGTGCGTGGCAGTGTTGGAGATGTGCTGGGGTGTCAGTGGGTTCAGGGGAGTCTAGGTGTGCCTGGGGTGTCAGTGGTGTGCCTGGGAGTGTTGGGGTGTGCCTGGGGGTGTCAGATGTGTGCCTGGCAGTGTCAGAGGTGTGCCTGGGAGTGTCAGAGGTGTGCCTGAGGTGTCGGAGGTGTGCCTGGGGTGTCAGAGGTGTGCCTGAGTGTCGGGGTGTGCGTGGGAGTGTCTGAGGTGTGCCTGGGGTGTTTGATGTGTGCCTGGGGTGTCTGGGTGTGCATGTGTTAGAGATGTACCAGGGTGTCAGTGGAGTTCCAGGGAGAGTCTAAGGTGTGCCTGGGGTGTCAGTGGTGTGCCTGGGAGTGTTGAGGTGTTCCTGGGAGTGTCAGGGGTGTGCCTGGGAGTGTCAGAGGTGTGCCTGGGGTGTCAGAGGTGTGCCTGGGAGTGTCAGTGGTGTGCCTGGGGGAGTGTCAGAGGTGTGCCTGGGGTGTCTGGGGTGTGCCTGGGAGTGTTTGGGGTGTGCCTGGCAGTGTCTGAGGTGTGCCTGGCAGTGTCTGAGGGTGGCACAGTGTCAGAGGTACTGCAGGTGTCAGAGTGCTGCACGGTGTCAGAGGAGTGCCTGGGAGTGTCAGGGTGTGCCTGGGAGTGTCAGAGGTGTGCCGGAGTGTTCTGGGGTGTGCCTGGGGTGTCAGAGGTGTTCCTGGGAGTGTCAGTGGTGTGCCTGGTAGTGTCTGAGGGTGTGCCTGGGAGAGTCAGGTGTGCCTGGGGTGTGTCACAGGTGTGCCTGGGGTGTCTCAGGTGTGCCTGAGTGTTTGAGGTGTGCCTGGCAGTGTCTGGGGTGTGTGCCTGGGGTGTCAGAGGTGTGCCTGGGGTGTCAGAGGTGTGCCTGGAGGTGTCAGGGGTGTGCCTGGGGTAACGGAGGTGTGCCTGGGGTGTCAGAGGTGTGCCTGGGGTGTGTCAGGTGTGCCCTGAGAGTGTTTGAGTGTGCCTGGCAGTGTCTGAGGTGTGCCTGGGAGGTCTGAGGTGGCTGTGTCAGAGGTGCCTGGGGTCTGGTGTGCCTGGGAGTGTCAGAGGGTCCCGAGAGGTGTCAGAGGAGTACACGGAGTGTCAGGTGCCTGGGAGTGTCAGGGGTGTGCCTGGGGTGTCAGGGTGTGCCTGGGGGGTGTCTGGGGGTGCCTGGAGTGTCTGGGGTGCTAGTGAGTGTCAGGTGTGCCTATAGTGTCTGGGGTGTGCCTGGCAGTGTCAGAGGTGCACCTGGGAGTGTCTGAGGTGTACCTGGGAGTGTCAGAGGAGTCCCACGGAGTGTCAGAGGAGTACCACGGAGTATCAGAGGAGTACCTGGGAGTGTCAGAGGTGTACATGGGAGTGTCAGAGGTGTACCTGGGAGTGTGTGAGGTGTACCTGGGAGTGTCACAGGAGTACTAGTGAGTGTCAGAGGTGTACCTATGAGTGTCTGAGGTGTACCTGGGAGTGTCAGAGGTGTACCTGGGAGTGTCTGATGTGTACCTGGGAGTGTCGGAGGAGTACCATGGAGTGTCAGACGAGTGCCACGGAGTGTCAGAGGAGTACCTGGGAGTGTCAGAGGTGTACCTGGGAGTGTCAGAGATGTACCTGGGAATGTCAGAGGTGTACCAGGGAGTGTCAGAGGTGTACCTAGGAGTGTCTGAGGTGTACCTGAGAGTGTCTGAGTTGTACCTGAGAGTGTCGGAGGTGTACCTGGGAGTATCGGAGGTGTACCTGGGAGTGTCTGAGGTGTACCTGGCAGTATCAGCGGTGTACCTGGGAGTGTCAGTGGTGTACCTGGGAGTGTCAGATGTATACCTGGGAGTATCAGATTTGTTCCTGGGAGTGTCTGAGGTGTACCTGGGAGTGTCAGAAGTGTCCCTGAGAGTGCCGGAGGTGTACACGGGAGTGTCGGAGGTGTAGCTGGGAGTGTCAGAGGTGTACCTGGGAGTGTCGGAGGTGCACCTGGGAGTGTCGGAGGTGTTCCTGGGAGTGTCGGAGGTGTACCTGGAGTGTCAGAGGTGTACCTGGGAGTGTGAGGTGGCACCTGGGAGTCAGGGTGTACCTGGGAGTGTCGGAGGTGTACCTGGGAGTGTCTGAGGTGTACCTGGGCGTGTCAGATGTACCAGGGAGTGTCAGTGGAGTACCTGGGAGTGTCATTGGTGTACCTGAGAGCGTCAGTAGTGTACCTGGGAGTGTCAAAGTGTACCTGGGAGTGTCAGAGATGTACTTGGGAGTGTCTGAGGTGTACCAGGGAGGGTCAGAGGTGTGCCTGGGAGTGTCAGAGGTGTACCTGGGTGTGTCAGGGGTGCACCTGGAAGTGTCTGAGGTGTACCTGGGAGTGTCTGAGGTGTATTTGGGAGTGTCTGAGGTGTACCTGGGAGTGACTGAGGGGTACCTGGGAGTGTCAGAGGAGTATCATAGAGTGTCAGACGTGTACCTGGGAGTGTCTGAGGTGTACCTGGGAATGTCTGAGGTGTACCTGGCAGTGTCTGTGGTGTACCTGGGAGTGTCAGGGGTGTAATTGGGAGGGTCAGGGGTGTACCTGGGAGGGTCAGAGGTGTACCTGGGAGTGCCAGAGGTGTTCCTGGGAGTGTCGGATGTGTACCTGGGAGTGTCGGAGGTGTACCTGGGGAGTGTCAGAGGTGTACCTGGGAGTGTCTGAGGTGTACCTGGGTGTGTCAGAGGTGTACCTAGGAGTGTCGGAGGTGTACCTGGGAGTGTCGGAGGTGTATCTGGGAGTGTCAGAGGTGTACCTGGGAGTGTCAGGGGTGTACGTGGGAGTGACGGAGGTGAACTTGGGAGTGTTTGATGTGTACCTGGGAGTGTCTGAGGTGTACGTGGGAGTGTTAGAGATGTACCAAGGAGTGTCAGTGGAGTTCCAGGGAGAGTCAGTGGTGTACCTGGGAGTGTCAGAGGAGCACCTGGGAGTGTCAGAGGTGTACCTGGGAGTGTCAGAGGTGTATCTGGGAGTGTCTGAGGTGTACCAGGGAGTGTCAGTGGAGTACCTGGGACTGTCAAAGGTGTACCTGGGAGTGTCAGAGGTGTACCTGGGAGTGTCAGAGGTGTACCTGGGAGTGCCAGGGGTGTACCTGGGAGTGCCAGGGGTGTACCTGGGAGTGTCTGAGGTGTACCTGGGAGTGTGAGAGGTGTACCTGGGAGTGTCAGTAGTGTACCTGGGAGTGTCAGAGGTGTACCTGGGAATGTCTGAGGTGTACCACGGAGTGTCAGAGGTGTACCTGGGAGTATCGGAGGTGTACCTGGGAGTGTATGAGGTGTACCTGGCACGGTCAGAGGTGTACCTGGCAGTGTCAGAGGTGTACCTGGGAGAGTCAAAGGTGTATCTGGGAGTGTCTGAGGTGTACCTGGGAGTGTCAAAGCTGTACCTGGGAGTGTCATTGGTGTACCTGGGAGTGTTAGAGGTGTAACTAGAAGTGTCAGAGGTGTACTTGGAAGTGTCAGGGGTGCACCTGGGAGTGTCTGAGGTGTATTTGGGAGTGTCTAGGGTGTACCTGGGAGTGTCTGAGGTGTACCTGGGAGTGTCAGAGGAGTACCACGGAGTGTCAGTGGAGTACCACGGAGTGCCTGGGGAGGAGCAGCTGTAGGTGGGCCTGGCGTGAGGTGTACCTGGGAGTGCCTGAGGTACCTGGGAGTGTCAAAGGTGTGTACCTGGGAGTGTCTGAGGTGTACCTGGGAGTGTCAGAGGAGTACCAGGGAGTGTCAGGGGTGTACCTGGGAGTGACTGAGGTGTACCTGGGAGTGTCAGAGGTGTACCTGGGAGTGTCAGAAGTGTACCTGGGAGTGTCAGAGATGTACCTAGGAGTGTCTGAGGTGTACCTGGCAGTGTCTGAGGTGAACCTGGCAGTGTCTGAGGTGTACCTGGCAGTGTCAGAGGTGCACCTGGGAGTGTCTGTGGTGTACCTGGGAGTGTCTGGGGTGTGCCTGGGGTGTCAGGGGGTGTGTGTGCGGGAGGTCAGGGGTGTGCCTGGGGTGTCGGAGGTGTGCCTGGGGTGTGTCAGGGGTGTGCCTGGCAGTGTCAGTGGTGGACCTGGGAGTGTCAGTGGTGTGCCTGGGGTGTCAGATGTATACCTAGAATTATCAGATTTGTTCCTGGGAGTG
>NW_024755625.1:0-15886 GCF_018991925.1 Homarus americanus
GGCCCTCACACCCCGGCTCATGGCACTGAAGGGGGGCCCTGCCCTGACCCCTCGGGTCATGTCACTAAAGGGGTGCTCGGCCCTCACACCCCGGGTCATGGCACTGAAGCGGTGCCCGGCCTTCACACCCCATTTCATGGCACTGAAATCGTGCCCGGCCCTCACACCCCGGGTCATGTCACTGAAAGGGTGCCCGGCTGTCACACCCCTGGCCATGGCACTGAAGGTGTGCCTTGCCCTCACACCCCTGGTTATAGACCTAAACGGGTGCCCGGCCCTCACACCCGGGGTCATGGCACTGAAAGGGTGCCCATCCCACACACTCCGGGTCATGTCTTTGAAGGGGTGCCCGGCCCTCACACCCCGGGTCATGTCACTGAAAGGGTGCCTACCCTCACACCCCGGGTCATGTCACTGAAAGGGTGCCCGGCCCTCACACGCCGGGTCATAGCACTGAAGGGGTGCCCGGCCCTCATACCCCGTTTCTTGGTGCTGGAGGGATGCCCGGCCCTCACACCCCGATTCATGAAACTAAAATCGCGCCCGGCCCTCACACCCCGTTTCATGGCACTGAAGGGGTGCCCGGCCCTGACGCCCCGGGTCATGTCACTGAAGGGGTTCCCGGCCCTCACACCCCGGGTCATCTCACTGAAGGGGTGCCCGGCCCTCACACCACTGGAAGGCACTGAAGGTGTGCCAGCCCTCACACTATGTCATAGACCCTAAGCGGGTGCTGGCCATCACACCCAGGTCATGGGGCTGAAGGCGTTCCAGCCCCTCACACCCAGGTCATGGCACTGGAAAGGTTACCAGCCCTCACACGGGTCATAGCACTGAAGGTGCCAGCCCATCCACTACGGGTCATGGCACTGGAGGGGTGCCCGGCCCTCACACCCCGGGTCATGTGAAAGGGTGCCCGGCTCTCACACCCCGGGTCATGTGAAGGGGTGCCCGGCCCTCACACCCCGGTTCACAGCACTGTAGGGTTGTCCGGCCTTCACACCCCATTTCATGGCATTGAAATAGTGCCCGGCCCTCACACCCCAGGTCATGTCACTGAAGGGGTGCCCGGCCGTCACACCCCTGGCCATGGCACTGAAGGTGTACCCGGCCCTCACACCCCTGGTTATAGACCTAAACGGGTGCCCGGCCTTCACACCCCGGGTCATGGCACTGAAAGGGTACCCGGCAAACACACACCGGGTCATGTCATTGAAGAATTTTAGCCTCACCCCAGATCATGTTACTGAAAGGTGCAGCCCTCACACCAAGACCTTGCTTTCTGAAGGGGTGCCCGGCCCTCATACCCCGGGACATGGTGCTGGAGGTGTGCCCGGCCTTTACACCCCATTTCATGGCACTGAAAGGGTGCCCGGCCCTCACACCCCGGTTCATGTCACTGAAGGGGTGCCCGGCCCTCACACCCCGGTTCATGGAACTGAAGGGGTGCCCGGCCCTCACACACCGGGCCATGGTGCTGAAGGGGTGCCCGGCCCTCACACCCAGGGTCATGGTGCTGAAAGGGTGCCCGGCCCTCACACCCCGGGTCATGTCACTAAAGGGGTGCCAGGCCCTCACACTCCGGGTCATGTCACTGAAGGGGTACCTGGCCCTCACATCCCGGATCATGGCACTGATGAGGTGCCGGGCCCTCACACCCTTGGCCATGGCACTGAAGGTTTGCCCGGCCCTCACACCCCTGGTCATGTACCTAAAGTGGTGCCCGGCCCTACACCCCGACTCATGGCACTGAAGGGGTGCCCGGCCCTCACACCCCCGATTCATGGCACTAATGCCTCACACCCTGGGTCATGGCTGAAGGGGTGCCCGGCCCTCAAACCCCGGTTCACAGCACTGTAGGGTTGCCCGGCCTTCACACCCAATTTCATGGCACTGAAATAGTGCCCGGCACTCACACCCCGGGTCATGTCACTGAAGGGGTGCACGGCCCTCACACCCCGGGTCATGGACCTAAAGGGGTGCCCGGCCCTCACTACCCGGGTCATGGGGTTGAAGCGGTTTCCGGTCCTCACACCACGGGTCATGGAGCTGAAGGGCTGCCCGGCCATCAAACCCCGATTCATGGCACTGAAAGGGTGCCCGTCCCTCACACCCGTGTCATGTGAAGGGGTGCGCGGCCCTCACACTCCGGTTCATGGCTCTGTAGGGGTGCCCGGCCCTCACACCCCGTTTCATGGCACTAGAGGGGTGCCCGGCCCTCACACCCCGGCTCATGGCACTGAAGGGGGGCCCTGCCCTGACGCCTCGGGTCATGTCACTGAAGGGGTGCTCGGCCCTCACACCCCGGGTCATGGCACTGAAGCGGTGCCCGGACTTCACACCCAGTTTCATGGCACTGAAATCGTGCCCGGCCCTCACACCCCGGGTCATGTCACTGAAGGGGTGCCCGGCTGTCACACCCCTGGCCATGGCACTGAAGGTGTGCCTTGCCCTCACACCCCTGGTTATAGACCTAAACGGGTGCCCGGCCCTCACACCCGGGGTCATGGCACTGAAAGGGTGCCCATCCCACACACTCCGGGTCATGTCTTTGAAGGGGTGCCCGGCCCTCACACCCCGGGTCATGTCACTGAAAGGGTGCCAGGCCCTCACTCCCCGGGTCATAGCACTGAAGGGGTGCCCGGCCGTCACACCCCTGGCCATGGCACTGAAGGTGTGCCCGGCCCTCACACCGTGGTCATGGACGTAAGCAGAGTGCCCGCCCTCCACCCCTGGTCATAGACCTAAGCAGGTGCCAGCCCTCACACGGGTCATGGGGAGGGGGTGCCCAGCCCTCACCCGGGTCATTGGCACTGGAAGGTGACCGCCCTCACACCCCGGGTCATAGTACCGAAAGGGTGCCTCGGCCCACACACCCCGGGTAATGTCATTGAAGCGTTTCCTTCGGCCCTCACACCCCGGGTCATATGTCAGTGAAATGCCTCGGCCTCACACCCCGGGTCATAGCACTGAAGGGTGCTCGGCCCTCATACCCCAGGTCATGGTGCTGAGGGGTGCCCGGCCCTCACAAACCCTGATTCATGGCACTGAAATCGAGCTCGCCTCACACCCCGGGCGAAAGGAAGGGGTGCCCCGGCCCTCACACCCCTGATTCATGGCACTGAAGGGGTGCCCGCCCTCACACCCCGGTTCACAGCACTGTAGGGTTGCCCGCCGTCACACCCCATTTTCATGGCACTGAAATAGTGCCCGGGCACTCACACCCAGGTTATGTCACTGAAGGGGTGCACGGCCCTCACACCGGGTCATGGACCTAAAGGGGTGCCTGGCCTCACTACCCGTCATGGGGTTGAAGCGGTTCCCGGTCCTCACATCACGGGTCATGGAGCTGAAGGGCGGCCCGGCCATCACACCCCGATTCATAACACTGAAAGGGTGCGCGTCCCTCACACCCGTGTCATGTGAAGGGGTGCGCGGCCCTCACACCCCGGTTCATAGCTTTGTAGGGGTGCCCGGCCCTCACACCCCGTTTCATGGCACTAGAGGGGTGCCCGGCCCTCACACCCCGGCTCATGGCAGTGAAGCGGTGCCCGGCCGTCACACCCCTGGCCATGGCACTGAAGGTATGCACGGCCCTCACACCACGGGTCATGGGGCTGAAGGGGTTCCCGGCCCTCACACCCCGGGTCATGGGGCTGGAGGGGTGTCCGGCACTGACACCCCGGTTCTTGACACTGAAGGGGTGCCCGTCCCTTACACCCAGGGCCATGGTGCTGGAAGGGTGCCCGGGCCTCACACCCCGGGCCATGGTGCTGGAGGGGTGCCCGGCCCTCACCCCCCGGTTCATGGAACTGAAGGGGTGCCCGGCCCTCACACACCGGGTCATGGTGCTGAAGGGGTGTCCAGGTCTCACACCCAGGGTCATGGTGCTGAAAGGGTGCCCGGCCCTCACACTCCGGGTCATGTCACTAAAGGGGTGCCAGGCCCTCACACTCCGGGTCATGTCACTGAAGGGGTACCCGGCCGTCACATCCCGGGTCATGGCACTGATGAGGTGCCCGGCCCTCACACCCGTGGCCATGGCACTGATGGTTTGCCCGGCCCTCACACCCCGGGTCATGTACCTAAAGTGGTGCCAGGCCCTACACCCCGATTCATGGCACTGAAAGGGTGCCCGGCCCTCACACCCCGACTCATGGCACTGAAGGGGTGCCCGGCACTCACACCCCGGGTCATGGCACTGAAGCGGTGCCCGGCCCTCACACCCAGGGCCATGGTGCTGAAGGGGTGCCCGGTCCTCACACCCCGGGTCATGTCACTGAAGGGTACAGCCGTCATCCAGGTCATGGCACTGAAGGGGGGTTGCCCGGCCCTCTTCCCCAGGACATGGTGCTGGGCTGCCTTTACCCGTTTCATGGCTGAAGGTGCCCGGCCCAGTTTATGTCACTGAAGGTGCCCGGCCCTCACACAGTTCATTGGCTGAAGTGGTGCCCGCCTCACCCGGCTCATGAAAGCTGAGGGTGCGGCCTCCACGGGTCATGGCACTGAAGCGGTGCCCGGCCGTCACCTAGCCATGGCACTGAAATGCAGCCCTCACCCACAGTCATGGGGCTGAAGGGTTCCCGGCCCTCACCCCAGGTCATGGGTGAAGGGTGCCCAGCCACACCGGGGTCATAGCACTGAAGGTGATCAGCCCTCACACTAGGTCATGGCACTAAAGGGTGCCGGCCCCACACCAGTGTCATGTCATTAGTAGGTGCCAGCCCTCACACCTGGTCATGTCACTGAAAGGGTGCCCAGCCCTCCTCCTTGGGTGATAGCACTGAAGGGTGCCCGGCCCTCATACCCCAGGGTCATGGTGCTGCAGGGGTGCCCGGCCCTCACACCCGATTCATGGCACAAAGTCGAGCCCGCCCTCTAACCCAGGTCAGCACTGAAAGGTGCCCGGCCCTCACACCCCGTGTCATGTGAAGGGTGCCGGCCTCCCCACCCCGGTTCATAGCTCTGTAGGGTGCCCGGCCTCCACCCCATTTCATGGCACTAAAAGTGTACAGACCCCTCATCGGGTCATGCTCTGATGAGTGCCCGGCCCTCCATTGGCCATGGCACTGAAGGTTTGCCCGGCCTCACACCCCGGGTCATGTACCTAAAGTGGTGCCCGGCCCTACACCCCGATTCATAGCACTGAAAGGGTTCGGCCCTCACTCCGCGACTCATGGCACTGAAAGGGTGCCCGGCCCTCACACCCTGGGCTATGGTGCTGGAGGTGCCCACCCTCATACCGGGTCATGGAGCAGAAGGGTGCCCAGACATCACACCCCGATTCATGGCACTGAAAGGGTGCCCGCCCCCCACACCGAGTCATGGCACTGAAGCGGTGCCCGGCCGTCACACCCCTGGCCATGGCAGAAGGTGTGCGCCCCCTCACCACCCGGTCATAGACCAATACAAGTGCCGGCCTCACACCCCTGGTCATAGACCTAAACAGGTGCCAGCCTCACCCCCAGGTCATGGGACTGAAGGGGTGCCCGGCGCTCACACCCCGGGTCATGGCACTGAAGGTGACCAGCCCTCACGGGTGCCACTGAAAGGTGCCCGGCCCACACACCAGGTCATGTCATTGAAGGGTGCCGGCCCTCACACCCGGGTCATGTCAAAGAAAATGTGACCGGCCCTCACACCCCGGGTCATAGCACTGAAAGGTGCCAGCCCACACACCCCAGGTCATGTCATTGAAGGGTGCAGCCCTCACCCCAGGTCATGTCAAAAAATGTCCAGGCCCTCACACCCGGGTCATGTCACTGAAGGGGTGCCCAGCCCTCTCACCCCGGGTCATGGCACTGAAGGGTAGCCAGCCCTCACCCCAGGTCATGGCACTGAAAGGTGCCCGGCCCCACCACCAGGGTCATGGCACTGGAAGGTGACCGGCCCTCACCCCGGGTCGTAGCACTGAGGGTGCCAGCCCACACATCCAATGTCATGTCATTGAAGTGGTGCCAGCCCCTCACACCTGGTCATGTCACTGAAAGGGTGCCCGGCCTCACTCCTTGGGTGATAGCACTGAAGGGGGTGCAGCCCTCATACCCCAGGTCATAGTGCTGGAGGGTGCCCGGCCTCCACCCGATTCATGGCACTGAAATCAGGCCAGCCCTCCTAACCCAGGTCATGGCACTGAAAGTGCCAGGCCCTCACACCCCGTGTCATGTGAAAGGGGTGCCCGGCCCTCACCCCGGTTCATAGCTCTTAGGGGTGCCCGGCCCTCCCCATTTAATGGCACTAAAGGGGTACACAGCCTCACATCCCGGGTCATGGCTCTGATGAGGTGCCAGCCCTCACACCGTGGCCGCCTTTGAAGGTTTGCCAGCCTCACACCCCGGGTCATGTACCTAAAGTGGTGCCGGCACTACACCCCGATTCATGGCACTGAAAGGGTGCCCGGCCTCCTCCGCGACTCATGAAAGGTGCCGGCCTCACACCCTGGGCTATGGTGCTGGAGGGTGCCCGGCCCTCACATACCGGGTCATGGAGCAGAAGGGGTGCCCGGACATCACACCCCGATTCATGGCACTGAAAGGGTGCCGGCCCTCACACAGGTCCATGGCAAGCAGTGCCATCCGTCACACCCCTGGCCATGGCACTGAAGGTGTGCCCGGCCCTCACACCCGTGGTCATAGACATACAAGTGCCAGCCCTCCACCCCTGGTGCATACAAACAGTGCCGAGCCTCACCCCGGGTCATGGGACTGAAGGTGCCAGCTCACACGGTCATGTGCACTGAAGGGTGACCAGCCTCACCCAGGTCATAGCACTGAAAGGGTGCCCGGCCCACACACCAGGTCATGTCATTGAAGGGGGTGCCCGGCCCTCCACGGGTCATGTCAAAAATGTGACCAGCCCTCACACCGGGTCATAGCACTGAAGGGTGCCAGCCCCACCCCTGGTCATGTCATTGAAGGGGTGCCCGGCCTCCACACGGGTCATGTCAAAAATGTGCCAGCCCTCACACCCCAGGTCATGTCACTGAAGGGTGCCAGCCCTCTCACCCCAGGTCATGGCACTGAAGCGGTGCCCGTCCGTCACACTCCCTGGCCATGGAACTGAAGGGTATGCCCGCCCTCCTGACCTGTTATAGACCTGGGTGGCCGACCCTCACACCTCGGTCATGGGGCTGAAGGGGTGCCAGCCCTCACACCCCGATTCATGGCACTGAAAGGGTGCCCGCCCTCACACGCCGACTCATGGCACGGAAGGGGTTCCTGGCCCTCACACCCCGGGTCATGGCACTGGGCGTGTGCCCGGCCGTCACCCCGGGCCGCAGTGCTGGTGGGGTGCCCGGTCTCACACCATGGGCTATGGTGCTGGAGGGTGCCCGCCCTCACACCCCGATTCATGGCACTGAAGGGTGCCGGCCCTCCACCCCGGGTCATGTGAAGGGTGCCAGCCCTCACCCAGTTCCACAGCACTGTAGGGTTGCCCGGCCTTCACACCCCATTTCATGGCACTGAAATAGTGCCGGCACTCACACCCAGGTCATGTCACTGAAGGGTGCGGCCACCTCACACCCCGGGACATGGACCTAAATGGGTGCCCTGCCCTCACTACCGGGTCATGGGGTTGAAGCGGTTCCCAGTCCTCACACACCACGGGTCATGGAGCTGAAGGGCTGCCCGGCCATCACACCCGGTTCGCACTGAAAGGTGCAGCACTCACACCCGTGTCATGTGAAGGGGTCCGCCCTCACACAGTTCATAGCTCTGTAGGGGTCCCCGGCCCTCACGACTTTTCATGGCACTAGAGGGGTGCCCGGCCCTCCACCCAGCTCATGGCACTGAAGGGGGGGCACTGCCCTGACACCTCGGGTCATGTCACTGAAAGTGCCCGTCCCCCACCCAGGCCATGGTGCTGGAGGGTGCCCAGGCCTCACACACCCCGGGCCATGGTGCTGGAGGGGTGCCCGGCCCAAACATACCGGTCATGGAGCTGAAGGGGTGCCGGCCATCACACCCCGAACCATGGCACTGAAAGTGCCGGGGCCTCACACCACGGGCCATGGTGCTGGAGGGGTCAGGCCCTGACACACCCTAGTCCTGACACTGAAAGTGCAGCCCTCACACCCAGGGTCATGGTGCTGATAGGGTGCCCGGCCCTCACACCCCCGGGTCATGTCACTAGCAAAGCAGGCCCCTCACCCCCCGGTTCATGGAACTGAAGGGGTGCCCGGCCCTCACACACCTGGTCATGGTGCTGAAGGGGTGTCCAGCCCTCACACCCAGGGTCATGGTGCTGAAAGGGTGCCCGGCCCTCACACCCCGGGTCATGTCACTAAAGGGGTGCCAGGCCCTCACACTCCGGGTCATGTCACTGAAGGGGTACCCGGCCCTCACATCCCGGGTCATGGCACTGATGAGGTGCCCGGCCCTCACACCCGTGGCCATGGTACTGAAGGTTTGCCCGGCCCTCACACCCCTGGTCATGTACCTAAAGTGGTGCCCGGTCCTACACCCCGATTCATGGCACTGAAAGGGTGCCCGGCCCTCAGACCCCTTGTCATAGACCTAAACGGGTGCCCGGCCATCACACCCCGGGTCATAGGGCTGAAGGGGTGCCCGGCCCTCACACCCGGGTCATGGCACTGAAGGAGTGACCGGCCCTCACACCCCGGGTCATGGCACTGAAAGGGTGCCCGGCCAATCCACTACGGGTCATGTCATTGAAGGGGTGCCTGGCCTCACACCCCGGTTCATGTCACTGAAAGGGTGCTCGGCCCTCACACCCAGGGACATCGCACTGAAGGGGTGCCCGGCCCTCATACCCCGGGACATGGTGCTGGAGGTGTGCCTGGCCTTTACACCCCATTTCATGGCACTGAAAGGGTGCCCGGCCTTCACACCCCGGTTCATGTCACTGAAGGGGTGCCCGGCCCTCACACCCCGGTTCATGGAACTGAAGGGGTGTCCGGCCCTCACACACCCGGTCATGGTGCTGAAGGGGTGCCCGGCCCTCACACCCAGGTCATGGTGTTGAAAGGGTGCCTGGCCCGGCCACCCCTGGGTCATGTCACCAAGGTGCCCGGCCCTCACACCCCGGGTCATGGGACTGAAGGGGTGCCCGGCCCTCACCCCCCGGGTCATGGCACTGAAGGAGTGACCGGCCCTCACACCCGTGGCCATGGCACTGAAGGTTTGCCCGGCGCTCACACCCCGGGTCATTGACCTAAAGTGGTGCCCGGCCCAACACCCCGATTCATGGCACTGAAAGGGTGCCCGGCCCTCACACCCCGACTCATGGCACTGAAGGGGTACACGGCCCTCACACCCCGGGTCATGGCACTCCAGCGGTGCCCGGCCGTCATACCCCGGGCCATGGTGCTGAAGGGGTGCCCGGTCCTCACACCCTGGGCTATGGTGCTGGAGGGGGTGTCCCGGCCTTCACACCCCATTTCATGGCACTGAAATAGTGCCCGGCCCTCACACCACGGGTCATGTCACTGAAGGGGTGCCCTGCCGTCACACCCCTGGCCATGGCACTGAAGGTGTGCCTTGCCCTCACACCCCTGGTTATAGACCTAAACGGGTGCCCGGCCCTCACACCCCTGGTCATGGCACTGAAAGGGTACCTGGCAAACACACACCGGGTCATGTCATTGAAGGGGTGCCCGGCCCTTATGCCCCGTGTCATGGTGCTGTAGGGGTGCCCGGCCCTCACACCCCGATTCATGGCACTGAAATCGGCCGGCCCACACACCCCGGGTAATGTCATTGAAGGGTATCCCGGCCCTCACACCCCGGGTCATGTCAGTGAAAATGTGCCCGTCCCTCACACCCCGGGTCATAGCACTGAAGGGGTGCTCGGCCCTCAAACCCCAGGTCATGGTGCTGGAGGGGTGCCCGGCCCTCACAAACCCCAATTCATGGCACTGAAAATGTGCCCGGCCCTCACACCCCGGGTCGTGGTGCTGAAGGGGTGCCCGGCCCTCACACCCTGATTCATGGCACTGAAGGGGTGCCCGGCCCTCACACCCCGGTTCACAGCACTGTAGGGTTGCCCGGCCGTCACACCCCATTTCATGGCACTGAAATAGTGCCCGGCACTCACACCCCGGGTCATGTCACTGAAGGGGTGCACGGCACTCCCACCCCGGGTCATGGACCTAAAGGGGTGCCCGGCCCTCACTATCCGGGTCATGGGGTTGAAGCGGTTCCCGGTCCTCACATCACGGGTCATGGAGCTGAAGGGCGGCCCGGCCATCACACCCCGATTCATGACACTGAAAGGGTGCCCGTCCCTCACACCCGTGTCATGTGAAGGGGTGCGCGGCCCTCACACCCCGGTTCATAGCTTTGTAGGGGTGCCCGGCCCTCACACCCCGTTTCATGGCACTAGAGGGGTGCCCGGCCCTCACACCCCGGCTCATGGCAGTGAAGCGGTGCCCGGCTGTCACACCCCTGGCCATGGCACTGAAGGTATGCACGGCCCTCACACCACGGGTCATGGGGCTGAAGGGGTTCCCGGCCCTCACACCCCGGGTCATGGGGCTGGAGGGGTGTCCGGCACTGACACCCCGGTTCTTCACACTGAAGGGGTGCCCGTCCCTTACACCCCGGGCCATGGTGCTGGAAGGGTGCCCGGGCCTCACACCCCAGGCCATGGTGCTGGAGGGGTGCCCAGCCCTCACCCCCCGGTTCATGGAACTGAATTGGTGCCCGGCCCTCACACACCGGGTCATGGTGCTGAAGTGTCAGCCACTCACACCCAGGGTCATAGTGCTGAAGAGTGCCAACCCTCACACCCCAGGTCATGTCACTAAAAGGGGGTGCCCGGCCTCTCCACACCCAGGGTCATGGCACTGAAAGGGTGCCCGGCCCTCACACCCCGACTCATGGCACTGAAGGGGTGCCCGGCCCTCACACCCCGGGTCATGGCACTGAAGCGGTGCCCGGCCGTCACACCCCGGGCCATGGTGCTGAAGGGGTGCCCGGTCCTCACACCCCGGGTCATGGGGCTGGAGGGGTGTCCGGCACTGACACCCCGGTTCTTGACACTGAAGGGGTGCCCGTCCCTTACACCCCGGGCCATGGTGCTGGAAGGGTGCCCGGCCCACACTAGGTCATGTCATTGAAGGAGTGCCCGGCCTCACACCGGGTCATGTCAGTGAAGGGGTACCTGTCGTCACATGGGTCATGGCACTGAAGGTGCCCGGCCCTCATACCCCGGGACATGTGCTGGAGAGTTGTGCCCGGCCTTATACCCCGTTTCATGGCCCTGAAAGGGTCCGCCCTCACACCCCGGTTTATGTCACTGAAGGGGTGCCGCCTCACCCCGGTTCCTTGGCATAGTGGGTGCCTGGCCTCACACCCCGGCTCATGAAACTGAAGGGTGCCTAGCCTCACCACCCAGGGTCATGGCAAGCGGTGCCCGGCCGTCACACCCCTGGCCATGGCACTGAGTGTGACACGGCCCTCACCACGGGTCATGGGGCTGAAGGGTTCCCGGCCTCACCCCGGGTCATGGGTTGAAGGGTGCCCAGCCCTCACACCCGGGGTCATGGCACTGAAGGGTGACCAGCCCTCCACCCCAGGTCATGGCACTGAAGGGTGCAGCCCACACCCAGTGTCATGTCATTGAAGTGGTGCCAGCCTCACACCTGGTCATGTCACTGAAAGGTGCCAGCCCTCCTCCTTGGGTGATAGCACTGAAGGTGCCCGGCCACCCCAGGTCATGGTGCTGGAGGGTGCCAGCCCTCACACCCCGATTCATGGCACTGAAATCAGGCCAGCCCCTCCTCACAGGGGTCATGGCACTGAAAGGTGCCCAGCCCTCACCCCGTGTCATGTGAAGGGGTGCCCGGCCTCACACGGTTCATAGCTCTGTGGGGTGCCCAGCCTCCACACCCCATTTCCTTGGCACTAAAGGGGTACACGGCCCTCACATCCCGGGTCATGGCTCTGATGAGGTGGCCCTCCCTCCACCAGCCATGGCACTGAAGGTTTCCCAGCCCTCACACCCGGTCATGTACCTAAAGTGGTGCCCGGCCCTACACCCCCGATTCATGGCACTGGGGTTCCCGGCCCTCACTCCGCGACTCATGGCACTGAAGGTGCCCGGCCCTCACACCCTGGGCTATGGTGCTGGAGGGGTGCCAGCCCTCATACCGGGTCATGGAGCAGAAGGGTGCCCGACATCACCCCCGATTCATGGCACTGAAAGGGTGCCAGCCCTCACACCCAGGGTCGCCTGGGCGCGGTGCCCGGCCGTCACCCCTGGCCATGGCACTGAAGGTGTGCCCAGCCCTCACACCCGTGGTCATAGACCAGCCAAGTGCCCGGCCCTCACACCCTGGTCATAGACCTAAACAGAGTGCCAGCCCTCACACCCCAGGTCATGGGACTGAAGGGGTGCCCGGCCTTCACACCCGGGTCATGGCACTGAAGGGTGACCAGCCCTCACACCCCAGGTCCTTAGCACTGAAAGGGTGCCGCCCCACACCCCGGGTCATGTCATTGAAGGGGTGCCAGGCCCTCCACACCCCGGTCATGTCAAAAAAATGTGACCGGCCCTCACACCCCGGGTCATAGCACTGAAAGGGTGCCAGCCCCACACACCCCAGGTCATGTCATTGAAGGGGTGCCAGGCCTCACCCGGGTCATGTCAAAGAAAATGTGCAGGCCTCACACCCGGGTCATGTCACTGAAGGGGTGCCAGCCCTCTCCACCGGGTCATGGCACTGAAGGTGACCAGCCCTCACCCAGGTCATGGCACTGAGGGTGCCCGGCCCACACACCGGGGTCATGGCACTGAAGGAGTGACCGGCCCTCACCCCAGGTCATGGCACTGAAAGGGTGCCTGGCCCACACATCCAATGTCATGTCATTGAAGTGGTGCCAGCCCTCACACCTGGTCATGTCACTGAAAGGGTGCCCGGCCTCTCCTTGGGTGATAGCACTGAAGGGGTGCCTGGCCCTCATAGCCGGTCATGGTGCTGGAGGGTGCCCGGCCCTCACACCCCGATTCATGGCACTGAAATCGAGCCCGGCCCTCACAACCCAGGTCATGGCACTGAAAAGGTGCCGCCCTCACACCCCGTGTCATGTGAAGGGGTGCCCGGCCTCACACCCCGGTTCATAGCTCTGTAGGGTGCCTGGCCTCACCCCATTTAATGGCACTAAAGGGGTACACGGCCCTCACATCCCGGGTCATGGCTCTGATGAGGTGCCCGGCCCTCACCCGTGGCCATGGCACTGAAGGTTGCCCGGCCTACACCCCGGGTCATGTACCTAAGTGGTGTGCCCCTACCCCGATTCATGGCACTGAAAGGGTGCCGGCCCTCACTCCGCGACTCCATGGCATGAAAGTGCCTGGCCCTCACCCTGGGCTATGGTGCTTGGAGGGGTGCCCGCCCTCACATACCGGGTCATGGAGCAGAGGTGCCTGGACATCACCCCGATTCATGGCACTGAAGGGTGCCCGGCCCCTCACACCAGGGTCATGGCACTGGAGCGGTGCCCGCCGTCACACCCCTGGCCATGGCACTGAAGGTGTGCCTGCCCTCACACCCGTGGTCATAGACCAGTACAAGTGCCGCCTCACACCCTGGTCATAGACCTAAACAGTGCCGGCCCTCACGGGTCATGGGACTGAAGGGGTGCCGCTCACACCCCGGGTCATGGCACTGAAGGTGACCAGCCCTCACACCCCCAGGTCATAGCACTGAGGTGCCCGGCCCCACACACCAGGTCATGTCATTGAAGGGGTGCCTGCCCTCACCCCGGGTCATGTCAAAGAAAATGTGACCGGCCCTCACACCCCTGGTCATAGCACTGAAAGGGTGCCTGGCCCCACACACCAGGTCATGTCATTGAAGGGGTGCCCGGCCCTCCACACCCCGGGTCATGTCCAAGAAATGTGCCAGGCCCTCACACCGGTCATGTCACTGAAGGGGTGCCAGCCCTCTCACCCCGGGTCATGGCACTGGCGGTGCCTGTCCGTCACACTCCTGGCCCCATGGAACTGAAGGTATGCCCGGCCCTCACAGACCTGGTTATAGACCTAAACGGGTGGCTACCCTCACACCTCGGGTCATGGGGCTGAAGGTGCCCGCTCCACCCCGATTCATGGCACTGAAAGTGCAGCCTCACACGCCGACTCATGGCACGGAAGGGGTTCCTGGCCTCACACCCCGGGTCATGGCACTGAAGCGGGCCCCGGCCGTCACGGGCCATGGTGCTGGTGGGGTGCCTGTCCTCACACCATGGGCTATGGTGCTGGAGGTGCCCGGCCTCACACCCCGATTCAGAGCACTGAAGGGGTGCCCGGCCCTCACCCCGGGTCATGTGAAGGGGTGCCCGGCCTCACACCCCGGTTCATAGCATGGGTGCCAGCCTTCACACCCATTTCATGGCACTGAAAATAGTGCCCGGCACTCACACCCGGGTCATGTCACTGAAGGGTGCACAGCCCTCACACCCAGGACATGGACCTAAATGGGTGCCCTGCCCTCACTACCCGGGTCATGGGGTTGAAGCGGTTCCCAGTCCTCACACACAGGTCATGGAGCTGAGGCTGCCCGGCCATCACACCCCGATTCATGGCACTGAAAGGGTGCCCAGCACTCACACCCGTGTCATGTGAGGGGTCATGGCCCTCACACCCCCGGTTCATAGCTCTGTAGGGGTCCCCGGCCCTCACACGACTTTTCATGGCACTAGAGGGGTGCCCAGCCCTCCCCTGCCGCTCATGGCACTGAAGGGGCACTGCCCTGACACCTCAGGTCATGTCTGAAGGGGTGCCCGTCCCTCCCAGGCCATGGTGCTGGAGGTGCCCGGCTCACACCCCGGGCCATGGTGCTGGAGGGTGCCCGGCCCAAACTTACTGGTTCATGGAGCTGAAGGGGTGCCCGGCCATCCTCCCAGAACCATGGCACTGAAAGGGTGCCCGGGCCTCACACCACAGGCCATGGTGCTGGGGGTGTCAGGCCCTGACACACCCTGGTCATGACACTGAAAGGGGTGCCCGGCCCTCACACCCCGGTCATGTCACTGAATTTGCCCCCTCCTGGGTCATGGTACTGAAGGGGTGCCCGGCCCTCACACCGGTCATGGCACTGGAGGAGTGACCGGCCCTCACACCGGGTCATAGCACTAAGAGTGCCCCGCCCACACCCCGGGTCATGTCATTGAAGGGGTGCCCGCCCCTCCACCCCGGGTCATGTCAGTGAAAATGTGCCCGGCCCTCACGGGTCATAGCACTGAAGGGGTGCTCGGCCTCATTCCCCAGGTCATGGTGCTGGAGGGGTGCCTCACACGTGGCCGTGGCACTGAAGGTTTGCCGGCCCTCACTCCCCGGGTCATGTACCTAAAGTGGGTGCCCAGCCCTCCACCTGATTCATGGCACTGAAATCGAGCCTGGCCCCACACACGGGTCAGGTGCTGAAGGGTGCCAGCCTCACACCCCGATTCAGCACTGAAGGGGTGCCAGCCTCACATCTCGGTTCACAGCACTGTAGGGGTTGCTTCCTTCACACACCCCATTTCATTGGCACTGAAATAGTGCCCGGCACTCACACTCAGGGTCATGTCACTGAAGGGGTGCACAGCGCTCACACCCCGGTCTGGACTTAAGGGGTGCCTGGCCTCTACCCGGGTCATGGGGTTGAAGCGGTTCCGTCCCTCACACCACGGGTCATGGAGCTCAAGCTGCTGGCCATCACACCCCGATTCATGGCACTAAAGGGTGCCTGTCCTCACACCGTGTCATGTGAAGGGGTGCGCCTTCCACGGTTCATTAGCTCTGTAGGGGTGCCTGCCTCACCAAATTTTTTTTTTGTCTGGGTCGACACTCATGAAAACACCAGCAGTCCGTGAAGTTGACTTGTGTCTTGGATAATTTATTTGGTGTGTGTTGTGATGATCTGTGTCGGTGTAATGTC
>NW_024755626.1:0-14901 GCF_018991925.1 Homarus americanus
TATCTATACAACCACACCACCAGGAACCATTCTCACTGTATCACAGCCACCACAACCACCAGGAACCCTTCTGTCTGTATCACCACCACCACCACCACCACCACCACCAGGACCCTTCTGTATGTATTACCATCAACACCCCACCACCACCACCAGAACCCTGTCTGTATTACCACCACCTCCACCACCACCCCCACCATGACCCCTTCTGTGTGTATCACCATCAACACCACCACCACCAGGAACCCTTCTGTCTGTATCACCATCACCACCACCAGGAAACCCTCCTTCTGTATCACCATCACCACCACCAAGATCCCTTCTGTCTGTATTACCACCACCACCACCAAGAACCCTTCCGTCTGTATCACAACCACCACAACCACCAGGAACCCTACTGTTTGTATTACCACCACCCCCACCATGACCCCTTCTGTGTGTATCACCATCAACACCACCACCACCAGGAACCCTTCTGTCTGTATCACCATCACCACCACCAGGAAACCCTCCTTCTGTATCACCATCACCACCACCAAGATCCCTTCTGTCTGTATTACCACCACCACCACCAAGAACCCTTCCGTCTGTATCACAACCACCACAACCACCAGGAACCCTTCCGTCTGTGTCCTTACCACCACCACAGGGGCCCTTCCGTCTGTATCAACACCGCCACCACCACCACCGGAACCCTACCGTTTGTATCACCACCACCACCACCAGGAACCCTTCCGTCTGTATCACCAACACCACCCCCACCACCAGGAACCCTTCAGGTCTGTATCACCACCACCACCACCAGCACAGGAACCCTTCCGTCTGTATCACCACCACCACCACCACCGGAACCCGCTGCGTCTGTGTCACCACCACCACCACCACCACCAGGAACCCTTCCCTCTATATCACCACCACCACCACCAGGAACCCTTCCGTCTGTATTACCACCACCACCACCACCACAGACCCTTCCGTCTGTATCACCACCACCACCGGCACCACCAAGAGGATTTCTTCCGTCTGTATCACCACCACCACCACCACCACCAGGAACCCTTCCATCTATCACCACCACCACCACCAGGGACCCTTCCGTCTGTATCACCACCATACCATGACGCTCTTCTGTTGTATCACCACCACCACCAGGAACCCTTCCGTCGCTTATCACCACCACCACCACCACCACCACCAGGAATCCTTCTGAATGTATCCCACCACCACCACCACCACCACCAGGAACTCATCAGACTGTATCACCACCACCACATCCACCACCAAGAACTCTTTTGACTACATCACTACCACTATCGGAACCCTTCCGTCTGTATCACCATCACCACCAGGGGCCATTCTGTCTGTATCACCACCACCCTGAACCATTCTGTCTGTATCACCACCACCACCACCAGGAACCCTTCCGTCTGTGTATCACCACCACCACCATGAACCATTCTGTCTGTATCACCACCACCACCACCACCATGAACCATTCTGTCTGTATCACCACCACCACCACCCAGGAACCCTTCAAGTCTGTATCACCACCACCACCACCAAGAATCCTTCTTTCTGTATCACCACCACCACCACCACCAGGAACTCATCGGACTGTATCATCACCACCACCAGAAACCTTTCTGTCTGTATCACTACCACCACCAGGATCCCTTCTGACTGAATCACCATCACCACCAGAAACCATTCTGTCTGTATCACTACCACCACCATGAACCATTCTGTCTGTATCACCACCACCACCAGGAACCCTTCTGTCTTTATCACCACCACCACCATGAACCCTTCTGACTGTATCACCACCACCACCACCACCCACCACCACGGAACCCTTCTGTCTGCTTCACCACCACCACCACCAACAGGAACCCTTCCACTGTATCACCACCACCCCCACCACCACCAGGAACTCATCGACTGTAACACACCAC
The DNA here is from genome assembly GCF_018991925.1 of Homarus americanus. Classification (NCBI taxonomy): domain Eukaryota; kingdom Metazoa; phylum Arthropoda; class Malacostraca; order Decapoda; family Nephropidae; genus Homarus; species Homarus americanus. The sequence continues at coordinate 1,953 of NW_024755626.1, forward strand.
CACCACCACCACCACCAGGAACCTCATGACTGTATCACCACCACCACAACCACCACCAGGAACTCTTTTGACTGCATCACCACCACCACAGGAACCCTTCCGTCTGTATCACCATCAATACCAGGAACCATTCTGTCTGTATCACCACCACCACCATGAACCATTCTGTCTGTATCACCACCACCACCAATACCACCACAGAACCATTCTGTCTGCATTACCACCACCACCATGAACCATTCTGTCTATATCACCACCACCACCACCACCACCACCAGGAACCTGTCTGTCTGTATCACCACCACCACCACCAGAACCCCTTTGTCCGTATCACCAACACCACCAGGAATCCTACCATCTATATCATTACCACCACCAGGAACCCTTCCGTCTATTTCACCACCACCACCAGAAGCCCTTCTGTCTGTATCACCATCACCACCACCACCACCACCACCACCCACCACCACCACCAGGAACCCTTCCATCTGTATCACCACCACCACCACCAGGACCCTTCCGTCTGTATCACCACGACGCCCACCACCAGTAACTCTTCTGACTGTATCACCACCACCACCACCAGAACCCTTCCGTCTGTATCACCACCACCACCACCACCACCACCACCAGGAATCCTTCTGACTGTATCACCACCACCACCACCCCTACCACCAGGAACCCATCAGACTGTATCACCACCACCACATCCACCACCAAGAACTCTTGACTGCATCACTACCACCATCAGAACCCTCCGAATATCACCATCACTACCAGGAACCATTCTGTCTGTATCACCACCACCACCATGAACCATTCTCATCACCACCACCACCACCAGGAACCTTCCGTCTGTACCACCACCACCACCACCAAGAATCCTTATTTTCATCACCACCACCACCACCACCACAGGAACCCATCGGACTGTATCACCACCACCACAACCACCACCAAGAACTCTTTTGACTGCATCATCACCAGCATCAGAACCCCTCCGTATACTCACCATCACCACAGGAACCATTCTGTCTGTATCACCACCACCACCATGAACCATTCTGTCTGTATCACCACCACACCACCACCACCAGGAACCACTTGTCTGCATCACCACCACCAATAGGAACCATTCTGTCTGTATCACCACCACCACCACCACCACCAGGAACCCTTCTGTCTGTATCACCACCACCACCACCAACAGGAACCTTCCTGACTGTATCACCACCACCACCACCACCAGAACTCATCGACTGTAACACCACCACCACCACCACCACCAGGAACCCATCGACTGTATCACCACCACCACAACCACCACCAGGAACTCTTTTGACTGCATCACCACCACCATCAGGAACCCTTCCGTCTGTATCACCATCAATACCAGGAACCATTCTGTCTGTATCACCACCACCACCACCACCACCATGAACCATTCTGTCGTATCACCACCACCACCACCACCACCAGAACCATTCTGTCTGTATCACCACCACCACCATGGAACCATTCTGTCTGTATCACCACCACCACCACCACCACCACCAGGAACCCCGTCTGTCTGATCACCACCACCACCACCACCGACCCCTTGTCCGTATCACCACCACCACCAGAATCCTACCATCTATATCACTACCACCACCAGGAACCCTCTGCCCACCACCACCACCAGAAGCCCTTCTGCTGTATCACCATCACCACCACCACCACCACACCACCACAACCACTTCCCACCACCACCACCAGGAACCCTTCCGTCTGTATCACCACCACCACCACCAGACCCCTTCCGTCTGTATCACCACCACAACCATCAACACCAGAACCCTTCCGTCTGTATCACCACCACCACCACCACCACAGGAATCCTTCCGTCTGTATCACCACCACCACCACCACCACCAGGATCCTCTCTATATCACCACCACCACCACCAGAACCCTACCGTCTGTATCACCACCACCACCACCACCAGAACCTTCCGTCTGTATCACCACCACCACCACCACCACAGGAACCCTTCCGTCTGTATCACCACCACCACCACCACCACCACCAGGAACCCTTCCTGGTATCACCACCACCACCACCAACAGAACCCCTTCCGACTGTATCACCACCACCACCACCACCACCAGAACCCATCGGACTGTAACACCACCACCACCACCACCACCACCAGAACCCACGGACTGTACTACCACCACCACAACCACCACCAGGAACCCTTTTGACTGCATCACCACCACCATCAGGAACCCTTCCGTCTGTATCCACCATCAATACCAGGAACCATTCTGTCTGTATCACCACCACCACCACCACCCCACCATGAACCATTCTGTCTGTATCACCACCACCACCACCACCACCAGAACCATTCTGTCTGCATCACCACCACCACCATGAACCATTCTGTCTGTATCACCACCACCACCACCACCACCAGAACCTGTCTGTCTGTATCACCACCACCACCACCAGAACCCCTTGTCCGTATCACCACCACCACCAGAACTTACCATCTATATCACCACCACCAGGAACCCTTCCGTCTATTTCACCACCACCACCAGAAGCCCTTCTGTCTGTATCACCATCACCACCACCACCACCACCACCACCACCACTTCCACCACCACCACCAGAACCCTACCGTCTGTATCACCACCACCACCCCACAGGACCCCTTCCGTCTGTATCACCACCACAACCATCACCAACACCAGAACCCTTCCGTCTGTATCACTACCACCACCACCACCAGAATCCTTCCGTCTGTATCACCACCACCACCACCACCACCACCAGGAACCCTTCCTCTATATCACCACCACCACCACCAGAACCCTACTGTCTGTATCACCACCCCACCACCACCAGAACCCCTTCCGTCTGTATCACCACCACCACCACCACCAGGAACCCTTCCGTCTGTATCACCACCACCACCACCACCACCACCAGGACCCCTTCTGTAGTATCACCACCACCACCACCAACAGGAACCCTTCCGGCTGTATCACCACCACCACCACCACCACCAGGAACTCATCCGGACTGTAACACCACCACCACCACCACCACCAGGAACTCATCGGACTGTATCACCACCACCACAACCACCACCAGGAACTCTTTTGACTGCATCACCACCACCATCAGGAACCCTTCCGTCTGTATCACCATCACTACCAGGAACCATTCTGTCTGTATCACCACCACCACCACCACCACCACCATGAACCATTCTGTCTGTATCACCACCACCACCACCACTACCACCACCACCAGGAACCATTCTGTCTGCATCACCACCACCACCATGACCATTCTGTCTGTATCACCACCACCACCACCACCACCAGGAACCTGTCTGTCTGTATCACCACCACCACCACCAGAACCCCTTTGTATCACCACCACCACCGAGAACCCTACCATCTATCACTACCACCACCAGGAACCCTTCGTCTTGTTCACCACCACCACCAGAAGCCCTTCTGTCTGTATCACCATCACCACCACCACCACCACCACTTCCACCACCACCACCAGGAACCCTACCGTCTGTATCACCACCACCACCAACCACCACGAACTCTTCCGTCTGTATCACCACCACCACCACCACCACCACCAGGAACCCTTCCATCTGTATCACCACCACCACCACCACCAGGGACCCTTCCGTCTGTATCACCAACACGCCCACCACCGTAACTCCTTCTGACTGTATCACCACCACCACCACCAGACCCTTCCGTCTGTATCACCACCACCACCACCACCACCACCACCAGGAATCCTTCTGACTGTATCACCACCACCACCACCACCAGAACTCATCAGGTGTATCACCACCACCACAACCACCACCAAGCCCTCTGGACTGCATCACTACCACCATCAGGAACCCTTCCGTCTGTATCACCATCACCACCAGGAACCATTCTGTCGTATCACCACCACCACCATGAACCATTCTGTCTGTATCACCACCACCACCACCGGAACCCTTCCGTCTGTCTCACCACCACCACCACCACCACCAGGAACTCATCAGACTGTATCACCACACACCACAACCACCACCAGGAACTCTTTGACTGCACCACTACCACCATCAGGAACCCTTCCGTCTGTATCACCATCACCACCGGGAACCATTCTGTCTGTATCACCACCACCACCATGAACCATTCTGTCTGTATCACCACCACCACACCACCACCAGGAACCATTCTGTCTGCATCACCACCACCACCATAGAACCATTCTGTCTGTATCACCACCACCACCACCACCACCAGGAACCCTTCTGTCTGTATCACCACCACCACCAACAGGAACCCTTCCGACTGTATCACCACCACCACCACCACCACCAGGAACTCATCAGACTGTAACACCACCACCACCACCACCTCAGGAACTCATCGGACTGTATCACCACCACCACAACCACCCAAGAACTCTTTTGACTGCATCACTACCACCATCAGGATCCCTTCCGTCTGTATCACCACCACCAGGAACCCTTCTGTCTGTATCACCACCACCACCACCACCAGGAACCCTTCTGTCTGTATCACCACACAACCACCAGTGACTCTTCTGCTGTATCACCACCACCACCACCCCCAGGAACCCTTCTGTCTGTATCACCACCACCACCGCCAGGAACTCATCGGACTGTATCACCACCACCACATCCACCACCAGGAACTCTTTTGACTGCATCACTACCACCATCAAGAACCCTTCCGTCTGTATCACCATCACCACCAGAATCCATTCTGTCTGTATCACCCCCACCACTCTGACCATTCTTTCTGTATCACCCCACCCACCACCAGGGAACCCTTCTGTCTGTCACCACCACCACCACCAACAGGTTCCGACTGTATCACCACCACCACCACCACCAGGAACTCATCGGACTGTATCATCACCACCACCAGAAACCTTTCTGTCTGTAACTACCACCACCAGGATCCCTTCTGTGAATCACCATCACCACCAAAACCATTCTGTCTGTATCACTACCACCACCATGAACCATTCTGTCTGTATCACCACCACCACCAGGAACCCTTCTGTCTTTATCACCACCACCACCAGGAACCCTTCTGACTGTATCACCACCACCACAGGAACCCTTCTGTCTGTATCACCACCACCACCAGGAACCCTTCCGTCTATATCACTACCACCTTCCACCACCGCCACCAGGACCCCTTTTGTCTGTATCACCACCACCGCCAGCAACCTTTCCGTCTGTATCACCACTACCACCACCACCACGAAACCTTCCCTCTGTATCACCACCACCACCACCAGGAACCTTTCCGTCTGTATCACCACCACCACCATCAGGAACCCTTCTGTCTGTATAACCACCACCACCACCACCACCAGGAACCCTTCCGTCTGTATCACCTACGACCACCACCACCATCACCATGAACCCTTCCGTCTGTGTCACCACCACCACCACCAGGAACCCTTCCGTCTGTATCACCACCACCACCACCACCACCAGGATCCCTTTTGTCTATATCACCACCACCACCACCACCACCAGGACCCCTTTTGTCTGTATCACCACCACCACCAGGAATCCCTCCGTCTGTATCACCACCACCACCACCACCACCAGCAACCCTTCCCTCTGTATCACCACCATCACCACCACCAGGAACCCTTCCGTCTGTATCACACCACCACAACCACGGATCCTTCTGTCTGTATTACACCACCACCACCACCACCACCACCAGGAACCCTTCTGTCTGTATTACCACCAACCTCCACCAGGAACCCTTCCGTCTGTATCACAACCACCACAACCACAGGATCCCTTCTGTGTATCACCATCAACACCACCACCACCACCACCAGGAACCTTCTGTCTGTATCACCACCACCACCACCTACACTAGGATCCCTTCCGTCTGTATCACCACCACCACCACCAGCTTCCATTCTGTCTGTATCACCACCACCACCACCACCACCACCAGAAACCTTTCCGTCTGTATTACCACCACCACCACCACCACCAGGAACCATTCTGTCTGTATCACAGCCCACCACAACCACCAGGAACCCTTCTGTCTGTATTACCACCACCACCACCACCACCCAACCATGGCCCTTCTGTATCCCCTTCAACACCACCACCACCACCACACCACCACCACCAGGAACCCTTCTGCCCATCACCACCACCACCACCACCAGGACCCCTTCTGTGTGTATCACCGTCAACACCACCACCACACCAGGAACCCTTCTTCTGTATTCCACCACCTCCACCACCACCACCACCAGGAACCCTCTGTGTGTATCTCCACCACCACCACCACTGGATCCTTCGCCTGCATCACCACCAACACCACCACCAGCATCCCTTCTGTCTGTATTACCACCACCACCAGGAACCTTCTGTCTCTATCACCACCACCACAACCACGAGATCCCTTCTGTCTGTATTACCAACCATCACCACCACCCCACCATGCCCCTTCTGTGTGTATCACCATCAAGACCACCACCACCACTACCACCAGAAACCTTCGTCTGTATCACCAGCACCGACCACCACCACCAGAACCCTACCGTCTGTCACCACCACCACCACCATAACCCTTCCGTCTCTATCACCACCACCACCACCACCAGGGAACCCTTGTCTGTATCACCACCACCACCACCAACACCAGGAACCCTTCCGTCTGTATTACCACCACCACCACCACAGGAACCCTTCCGTCTGTATCACCACCACCACCACCACCACCAGGAACCCTTCCCTCACCACCACCACCAGGACCCTTCCATCTGTATCACCACCACCACCACCAGGACCCTTCGTCATTATCACCACCACGCCCCACCAGTACTCTTCCGTCTGTCACCACCACCACCACCACCACCACCACCACCACCACCACCACCAGGAATCCTTCTGCTGTATCACCACCACCACCAGACTCATCAGACATCACCACCACCACAACACCACCAAGAACTCTTTTGACTGCATCACTACCACCATCGGAACCCTTCCGACTGTATCACCACCACCACCACCACCACCAGGCTCATCAGACTGTAACACCACCACCACACACCTTCAGGAACTCATCGGACTGTATCACCACCACCACAACCACCACCAGGAACTCTTTTGACTGCATCACTACCACCATCAGGAACCCTTCCGTCTGTATCACCATCACCACCATGAACCATTCTGTCTGTATCACCACCACCACCACGGGACCCTTCCGTCTGTATCACCACCACCACTATCGGAACCCTTCTGTCTGTATAACCACCACCACCACCACCACCAGGAACCCTTCCGTCTGCATCACCATCACCACCACCACCACCACCAGGGAACCCTTCGTCTGTATCACCACCACCACCAGGAACCCTTCGTGTTTCTCACCACCACCACCAATACCAGGAACCCTTCCGTCTGTATCACCACCACCACCACCAGGAACCCTTCCGTCTGTATCACCATCACCACCATGAACCATTCTGTCTGTATCACCACCACCACCACCACCAGGAACCTTTCCGTCATCACCACCACCACCATCAGGAACCCTTCTGTCTGTATAACCACCACCACCACCACCACCAGGAACCCTTCCGTCTGTATCACTACGACCACCACCACCACCAGGAACCCTTCGTCTGTATCACCACCACCACCACCAGGAACCCTTTCGTCTGTATCACCACCACCACCACCAACACCAGGAACCCTTCCGTCATCACCACCACCACCACCACCAGGAACCCTTCCGTCCTAGTCACCACCGCCACCAGGAACCCTTCGCTCTATATCGCCCACCACCACCGCCAGGAACCCTTCCGTTTGTATCACCACCACCACCACCAGGAACCCCTCCGTCTGTATCACCACCACCACCACCAGGAACCTTCCGTGTCTTCACGCCCACCACCAGTAACTCTTCCGTCTGTATCACCACCACAACCACCACCAGGAACCCTTCCGTCTAAGTCACCACCGCCACCAGGAACCCTTCCCTCTATATCGCCCACCACCACCGCCAGGAACCCTTCCGTCTGTATCACCACCACCACCACAGGAACCCTCCATCTGTATCACCACCACCACCACCAGGGACACCTTCCGTCTGTATCACCACCACGCCCACCACCAGTAACTCTTCTGACTGTAACACCACCACCACCACCAGGAACTCTTCTGGCTGTATCACCACCACCATCACCACCACCACCAGAACTCATCGGACTCGCTATCACCACCACAACCACCACCAGAACTCTTTGACTGCATCACTACCACCATCAGGAACCCTTCCGTCTGTATCACCATCACCATCAGGAACCCTTCCGTCTGTATCACCATCACCACCAAGAACCCTTCTGTGTACATCACCACCACCACAACCACCACCACCAGGAACCCTTATGTCTTTATCACCACCACCAACAAGAACTCTTTTGACTGCATCACTACCACCATCAGGAACCCTTCAGTCTGTATCACCATCAGCACCAGAAACCATTGTGTCTGTTCATCACCACCACTATGAACCATTCTGTCTGTATCACCACCACCACCACCACAAGAACCCTTCTGTCTGTATCACCACACCACCACCACCACCACCTGGAACCCTTCCATCTGTATCACCACACCACCACCAGGACCCCTTCGTCTGTATCTCCACCACGCCCACCACCAGTAACTCTTCTGACTGTATCACCACCACCACCACCAGTAACTCTTCTGACTGTATCACCACCACCACCACCAACAGGAACCCTTCCGACTGTATCACCACCACCACCACCACCAGGAACTCATCGGACTGTATCATCACCACCACCAGGAACCCTTCTGACTGTATCATCACCACCACCACCACTAGGAACCATTCTGTCTTTATCACCACCACCACCATGAACCATTCTGTCTGTATCACCACACACCAGGAACCCTTCTGTCTATATCACCACCACCACCACCATCAGGACCCCTTTTGTGTGTATCACCACCACCACCAGGAACCCTTCTGTCTATATCACCACCACCACCACAATCAGGACCCCTTTTGTCTGTATCACCACCACCACCACCAGGCACCATTCTGTCTGTATGGCCACCACCACCATGAACCATTCTGTCTCTATCACCACCACCACAACCACCATAAACCATTCTCACTGTATCACCACCACCACCAGGAATCCTTCCATCTATATCGCCACCACCACCAGGACCCCTTCTGACTATATCACCTCCACCACCAGGATCCTTCCATCTATATCACCACCACCACCAGAATCCTTCTCATCTCACCACCACCACCAAATCCTTCCATCTATATCAACCACCACCAGGAATCCTTCCATCTATATCACCACCACCACCAGGAATCTTTCGTCTATATCACTACCACCACCAGGAACCCTTCCGTCTATTCACCACCACCACCAGGAACCCTTCCGTCTGTCACCACCACCACCAGGAACCCTTCCGTCAATTTCACCACCACCACCATGACCCCTTTGTCTGTATCACCACCACTAAGGACCCCTTTGTCCGTATCACCACCAACAGGCATCCTTCCGTCTATATCACCCTCCACCAGGAACCCTTCTGACTGTATCAAAACCACCACAGGACCTTCCGTCTATTTCACCACCACCACCAGGAACCCTTCCGTCTGTATCACCACCACCACCAGGAACCCTTCCGTCTATTTCACCACCACCAGGACCCCTTTGTCCGTATCACCACCACCACCAGGAATCCTTCGTCTATATCACTACCACCACCAGGAACCCTTCCGTCTATTTCACCACCACCACCAGGAACCCTTCTGTCTGCATCACCATCACCACCACCACCACCACCACCAGGAACCTTTCTGTCTGTATCACCACCACCACCACCACCAGGAACCTCTCTGTCTGTCACCACCACCACCACAGAACCCCTTGTCCGTATCACCACCACCACCAGAATCCTACCATCTATATCACTACCACAGGAACCCTTCCGTCTATTTCACCACCACCACCAGAAGCCCTTCTGTCCTTGTCACCATCACCACCCACCACCACCACCACCACAGGATCCTTCTGTCTGTACAACCACCACCACCAGGATCCTTCCGTCTATATCACTACCACCAAAGGAACCCTTCGTCTATTTCACCACCACCACAGGAACCTTCCGTCTGTTCACCACCACCACCAGGAACCCTTCCGTCTATTTCACACCACCACCAGGACCCTGCTTGTATCACCATCCACCACCAGGACCCCTTTGTCCGTATCACCACCACCACCAGGCATCCTTCCGTCTATATTACCACACCACCAGGAACCCTTCTGACTGTGTCACCACCACCACCAGGAACCTTCGTTTATTTCACCACAACCACCAGGAACCCTTCGTCTGTATCCACCACCACCACCAGGAACCCTTCCTCTGTTCACCACCACCACCAGGACCTCTTTGTCGTATCACTACCACCACCAGGAACCCTTCCGTCTGTATCACCACCACCACCACCACCACCACAGGAACCTACCGTCTGTATCCACCACCACTACACCAGGGACCCTTCGTCTGTATCACCACCACGCCAACCACCAGTGACTCTTTACGTGTATCACCACCACCACCACCAGGAACCTTTCCGTCTGTATCACCACCACCACCACACCACCAGGAACTCTTCGGTCTGTATCACCACCACCACCACCACCACCACCAGGAACCCTTCCGTCTGTATCACCACCACCACCACCACCAGGAACCCTTCTGTCTGTGTCACCACCACACCACCACCGGAAACCCTTCTGTCTGTATCACCACCACCACCACCAGACCCTTCTGTCTGTATCACCACCACCACCACCACCACCACCACCAGGAATCCTTCTGTCTGTATCACCACCACCACCACCACCAGAACTCATCAGGTGTATCACCACCACCACAACCACCACCAGAGAACTCTTTGACTGCATCACTACCACCATCAGGAACCCTTCCGTCTGTATCACCATCACCACCAGGAACCATTCTGTCGTATCACCACCACCACCATGAACCATTCTGTCTGTATCACCACCACCACCACCGGAACCCTTCTGTCTGTCTCACCACCACCACCACCACCACCAGGAACCCATCAGACTGTATCACCACCACCACAACCACCACCAGGAACTCTTTGACTGCACCACTACCACCATCAGGAACCCCTTCCGTCTGTATCACCATCACCACCAGGAACCATTCTGTCTGTATCACCACCACCACCATGAACCATTCTGTCTGTATCACCACCACCACACCACCACCAGGAACCATTCTGTCTGCATCACCACCACCACCATGAACCATTCTGTCTGTATCCCACCACCACCACCACCACCAGGAACCCTTCTGTCTGTATCACCACCACCACCAACAGGAACCCTTCTGTCTGTATCACCACCACCACCACCACCACCAGGAACTCATCTGACTGTAACACCACCACCAACACCACCTTCAGGAACTCTCGGCTGTATCACCACCACCACCACAACCACCACCAGGAACTCTTTTTTGACTGTCAACACCACCATCAGGAACCCTTCCGTCTGTATATCACCATCACCACCAGGAACCATTCTGTCTGTATCACCACCACCACCATGAACCATTCTGTCTGTATCACTACCACCACCAGGAACCCTTCTGTCTGTATCACCACTGTCGCGATCCCATTACCCATACTTGGGGGAGTGAATCCTACACCAAGTTATTAACAAATGAACAAATGGAACACGGCAATAAATATCCCCACCAAATACCTACTCAACTAAATGTTCTTGAAAAGTAAGAACAGTTGAAATAAGTGAATCACAAAGGAAGATAATTAATTAATTCAATTTATGTTTTAAAGGGAGTAATGATTAGCAAACATGAATTTAAGGGAATAAGTATTGTATATTAAAATAAGAGTGATGATGAAGGGCGAAAATATACTGTAAGGAGTTAGACCAAATCAAATATTACTTAACATTACTATAATACACAGACATACGAAATATTTATATACAACAATCACTACAAAATGATTATCCCTACCAAACAGGAGATTCGGTACCACCAGGATCCCTTCCTAGGCCTAACTAAACGTGTCACTAATACCTGATACCCCTAGGGCATTGCAGAAGACTGGATAAAGCACTAGACAGGGTCAAGGCTAGAGAACGAATGGACACGTCTAACCTATGCCACTTTTGCTACTGAGGTTGAGCAGTGCAGCGCTTCAGCGTATCAATGGTCATTGCTAGATGTTTTTATATAATTAATTAATACTCTCTTGGTTTGACTTACTGAGTAGTGAAAATGATGCATATTAATAACATAAAATATACAATTAACCTAAGTAACTAGAACAATAATAATATAATAAGTGCAATTAACAATTTATTAATAGCTTGTGTGAAATGTAGGCGTGAACATATGCCTCCGCTATCGGGAGTTCCCGAGCGCTCAGGCGTGACACCTCCCAAAAAATTGAACACAACTAATTGGGCGAAATGGATATACAGCTACACAGTGAAGTAATAACTAACACAATCGGTTTTAAATCAATATGAAGGAAAATAATTCATAATATAAACTAGGGTACTCAGTGAATAAACAAAAATAATTTGTATATAGACATAGTTTCTAAATAATCAGACTCGAGAAAGTGCATCAGCCAACAAGTTCTCTTTTCGTGGATATGGGTGTTCAAGTTATAGGGCTGAAGTGGTAGACACCTCAAAAGTCTTCGGTTGGTATGTTTCATCTTGTCAACAAAAAGTAAGTGGGTTATGATCAGTGAACAGTTGAATCGGATAGCAG
>NW_024755627.1:0-25097 GCF_018991925.1 Homarus americanus
GAGTGTTTATGGTGTGGTGTTAGAGTGTTTATGTTGTGCTGTTAGAGTGTTTATGGTGTGGTGTTAGAGTGTTTATGTTGTGCTGTTAGAGTGTTTATGGTGTGGTGTTAGAGTGTTTATGGTGTGGTGTTAGAGTGTTTATGTTGTGGTGTTAGAGTGTTTATGGTGTGGTGTTAGAGTGTTTGTGTTGTCCTGTTAGAGTGTTTATGGTGTGGTGTTAGAGTGTTTATGTTGTCCTCTTAGAGTGTTTATGGTGTGGTGTTAGAGTGTTTATGGTGTGGTGTTAGGTGTTTATGGTGTGGTGTTAGAGTGTTTATGGTGTGGTGTTAGGTGTTTATGGTGTGAGGTGTTAGAGTGTTTATGGTGTGGTGTTAAAGTGTTTATGTTGTCCTGTTAGAGTGTTTATATTTGTTAGAGTGTTTATGGTGTGGTGTTAGAGTGTTTATGGTGTGTGGTGTTAGGTATTTTATGGTGTGGTGTTAGAGTGTTTATGGTGTGGTGTTAGAGTGTTTATGGTGTGGTGTTAGAGTGTTTATGGTGTGGTGTTATAGTGTTTATGTTGTGGTGTTAGAGTGTTTATGTTGTCCTCTTAGAGTGTTTATGTTGTGCTGTTAGAGTGTTTATGTTGTCCTGTTAGAGTGTTTATGGTGTGGTGTTAGAGTGTTTATGGTGTGGTGTTAGAGTGTTTATGGTGTGGTGTTAGAGTGTTTATGTTGTCCTGTTAGAGTGTTTATGTTGTGGTGTTAGAGTGTTTATGGTGTGCTGTTAGAGTGTTTATGGTGTGGTGTTAGAGTGTTTATGTGTTGTGCTGTTAGAGTGTTTATATTTGTCCTCTTAGAGTGTTTATATTTGTCCTCTTAGAGTGTTTATGTTGTCCTGTTAGGTGTTTATGTTGTGGTGTTAGGTGTTTATGGTGTGGTGTTAGAGTGTTTATGTTGTGCTGTTAGAGTGTTTATGTTGTCCTCTTAGAGTGTTTATGTTGTCCTCTTAGAGTGTTTATGTTGTCCTGTTAGAGTGTTTATGGTGTGGTGTTAGAGTGTTTATGGTGTGGTGTTAGAGTGTTTATGTTGTGCTGTTAGAGTGTTTATGTTGTCCTCTTAGAGTGTTTATGTTGTCCTCTTAGAGTGTTTATGTTGTCCACTTAGAGTGTTTATGTTGTCCTCTTAGAGTGTTTATGGTGTGGTGTTAGAGTGTTTATGGTGTGGTGTTAGAGTGTTTATGTTGTCCTGTTAGAGTGTTTATGTTGTCCTGTTAGAGTGTTTATGTTGTGGTGTTAGAGTGTTTATGGTGTGTTGTTAGAGTGTTTATGTTGTCCTGTTAGAGTGTTTATGGTGTGCTGTTAGAGTGTTTATGGTGTGGTGTTAGAGTGTTTATGGTGTGGTGTTAGAGTGTTTATGTTGTCCTGTTAGAGTGTTTATGTTGTCCTGTTAGGTGTTTATGTTGTGGTGTTAGAGTGTTTATGGTGTGGTGTTAGGTGTTTATGTTGTGCTGTTAGAGTGTTTATGTTGTCCTCTTAGAGTGTTTATGTTGTCCTCTTAGAGTGTTTATGTTGTCCTGTTAGAGTGTTTATGTTGTGGTGTTAGATTGTTTATGGTGTGGTGTTAGAGTGTTTATGGTGTGGTGTTAAGTGTTTATGTTGTCTGTTAGAGTGTTTATGGTGTGGTGTTAGAGGTGTTTATGGTGTGGTGTTAGAGTGTTTATGTTGTCCTGTTAGGTGTTTATGTTGTGTTAGAGTGTTTGTAGTTGGTGTTAAAGGTGAACATATTTGTCCTGTTAGAGTGTTTATGTTGTCCTGTTAGAGTGTTTATGTTGTGCTGTTAGAGTGTTTATGTTGTCCTGTTAGAGTGTTTATGTTGTCCTGTTAGAGTGTTTATGGTGTGGTGTTAGAGTGTTTATGTTGTCCTGTTAGAGTGTTTATGTTGTCCTGTTAGAGTGTTTATGGTGTGGTGTTAGAGTGTTTATGGTGTGGTGTTAGAGTGTTTATGGTGTGGTGTTAGAGTGTTTATGGTGTGGTGTTAGAGTGTTTATGTTGTCCTGTTAGAGTGTTTATGGTGTGGTGTTAGAGTGTTTATGTTGTGGTGTTAGAGTGTTTATGTTGTGGTGTTAGAGTGTTTATGTTGTCCTCTTAGAGTGTTTATGTTGTGCTGTTAGAGTGTTTATGTTGTCCTGTTAGAGTGTTTATGGTGTGGTGTTAGAGTGTTTATGGTGTGGTGTTAGAGTGTTTATGGTGTGGTGTTAGAGTGTTTATGGTGTGGTGTTAGAGTGTTTATGGTGTGGTGTTAGAGTGTTTATGGTGTGGTGTTAGAGTGTTTATGTTGTGCTGTTAGAGTGTTTATGTTGTGGTGTTAGAGTGTTTATGGTGTGCTGTTAGAGTATTTATGGTGTGGTGTTAGAGTGTTTATGGTGTGGTGTTAGAGTGTTTATGGTGTGCTGATAGTGTTTATGGTGTGGTGTTAGAGTGTTTATGGTGTGCTGATAGAGTGTTTATGGTGTGGTGTTAGAGTGTTTATGGTGTGGTGTTAGAGTGTTTATGGTGTGGTGTTAGAGTGTTTATGGTGTGGTGTTAGAGTGTTTATGGTGTGGTGTTAGAGTGTTTATGGTGTGGTGTTAGAGTGTTTATGTTGTGCTGTTAGAGTGTTTATGTTGTCCTGTTAGAGTGTTTATGTTGTCCTGTTAGAGTGTTTATGTTGTCCTGTTAGAGTGTTTATGTTGTCCTGTTAGAGTGTTTATGTTGTCCTGTTAGAGTGTTTATGGTGTGGTGTTAGAGTGTTTATGGTGTGGTGTTAGAGTGTTTATGTTGTCCTGTTAGAGTGTTTATGTTGTCCTGTTAGAGTGTTTATGGTGTGCTGTTAGAGTGTTTATGTTGTGCTGTTAGAGTGTTTATGTTGTGCTGTTAGAGTGTTTATATTTGTCCTCTTAGGTGTTTATGTTGTCCTCTTAGAGTGTTTATATTTGTCCTGTTAGAGTGTTTATGTTGTGGTGTTAGAGTGTTTATGGTGTGGTGTTAGAGTGTTTATGTTGTGCTGTTAAGTGTTTATGTTGTCCTCTTAGAGTGTTTATGTTGTCCTCTTAGAGTGTTTATGTTGTCCACTTAGAGTGTTTATGTTGTCCTCTTAGAGTGTTTATGGTGTGGTGTTAGAGTGTTTATGGTGTGGTGTTAGAGTGTTTATGTTGTGGTGTTAGAGTGTTTATGTTGTCCTCTTAGAGTGTTTATGTTGTCCTCTTAGAGTGTTTATGTTGTCCACTTACAGTGTTTATGTTGTCCTCTTAGAGTGTTTATGGTGTGGTGTTAGAGTGTTTATGGTGTGGTGTTAGAGTGTTTATGGTGTGGTGTTAGAGTGTTTATGGTGTGGTGTTAGAGTGTTTATGGTGTGGTGTTAGGTGTTTATGTTGTGCTGTTAGAGTGTTTATGGTGTGGTGTTAGGTGTTTATGTTGTGCTGTTAGAGTGTTTATGTTGTCCTCTTAGGTGTTTGGTATCCTCTTAGAGTGTTTATGGTATCCTGTTCGTGTTTATGTTGTGTTAGAGTGTTTATGGTGTGGTGTTAGAGTGTTTATGTTGTGCTGTTAGAGTGTTTATATTTGTCCTCTTAGAGTGTTTATGTGCCTCTTAGAGTGTTTATATTTATTTATTAGAGTGTTTATGTTGTGGTGTTAGATTGTTTATGGTGTGTGGTGTTAGAGTGTTTATGGTGTGGTGTTAGAGTGTTTATGTTGTCCTGTTAGAGTGTTTATGGTGTGGTGTTAGAGTGTTTATGTTGTCCTGTTAGAGTGTTTATGTTGTCCTGTTAGAGTGTTTATGTTGTGGTGTTAGAGTGTTTATGTTGTGGTGTTAGAGTGTTTATGTTGTCCTGTTAGAGTGTTTATGTTGTCCTTTTAGAGTGTTTATGTTGTCCTGTTAGAGTGTTTATGTTGTCCTGTTAGAGTGTTTATGGTGTGCTGTTAGAGTGTTTATGTTGTGCTGTTAGAGTGTTTATGTTGTGCTGTTGGAGTGTTTATGTTGTCCTGTTAGAGTGTTTATGGTGTGGTGTTAGAGTGTTTATGTTGTGCTGTTAGAGTGTTTATGTTGTGCTGTTAGAGTGTTTATGATTGTGGTGTTAGAGTGTTTATGGTGTGGTGTTAGAGTGTTTATGGTGTGGTGTTAGAGTGTTTATGGTGTGGTGTTAGAGTGTTTATGGTGTGCTGTTGGGGATGTTTATGGTGTGGTGTTAGAGTGTTTATATTTGTCCTGTTAGAGTGTTTATAGTTGTGTTGAGTGTTTATGTTGTGCTGTTAGAGTGTTTATATTGTCCTGTTAGGTGTTTATGGTGTGGTGTTGATGTTTTATGGTGTGGTGTTAGAGTGTTTATGGTGTAGTGTTAGAGTGTTTATGGTGTGGTGTTAGGTATGGTGTGGTGTTAGAGTGTTTTATGGTGTGGTGTTAGAGTGTTTATGGTGTGGTGTTAGAGTCTTTATGGTGTGGTGTTAGAGTGTTTATGGTGTGGTGTTAGAGTCATTTATGGTGTGGTGTTAGGTGTTTATGGTGTGGTGTTAGAGTGTTTATGGTGTGGTGTTAGGTGTTTATGGTGTGGTGTTAGAGTGTTTATGGTGTGGTGTTAGAGTGTTTATGTTGTCCTGTTAGAGTGTTTATGGTGTGGTGTTAGAGTGTTTATGTTGTGGTGTTAGAGTGTTTATGTTGTGGTGTTAGAGTGTTTATGTTGTCCTCTTAGAGTGTTTATGTTGTGCTGTTAGAGGTTTATGTTGTCCTGTTAGAGTGTTTATGGTGTGGTGTTAGAGTGTTTATGGTGTGGTGTTAGAGTGTTTATGGTGTGGTGTTAGAGTGTTTATGGTGTGGTGTTAGAGTGTTTATGGTGTGGTGTTAGAGTGTTTATGTTGTGGTGTTAGAGTGTTTGTGGTGTGCTGTTAGAGTGTTTATGGTGTGGTGTTAGAGTGTTTATGTTGTCCTGTTAGAGTGTTTGTGGTGTGGTGTTAGAGTGTTTATGGTGTCCTGTTAGAGTGTTTATGGTGTGGTGTTAGAGTGTTTATGATTATTGAGTGGGTGTTTGTTATTGTGGTGTTGAAGTGTTGTTTTATGGGGTGTGGTGTTAAGTGTTTATGGTGTGGTGTTAAGTGTTTATGGTGTGGTTAAGTGTTTATGGTGGTATTGAAGTGTTTTATGGTGTGGTGTTTATGGTGTGGTGTTAGAGTGTTTATGGTGTGGTGTTAGAGTGTTTATGGTGTGGTGTTAGAGTGTTTATGGTGTGGTGTTAGAGTGTTTATGGTGTGGTGTTAGAGTGTTTATGGTGTGGTGTTAGAGTGTTTATGGTGTGGTGTTAGAGTGTTTATGTTGTGCTGTTAGAGTGTTTATGTTGTCCTGTTAGAGTGTTTATGTTGTCCTGTTAGAGTGTTTATGTTGTCCTGTTAGAGTGTTTATGTTGTCCTGTTAGAGTGTTTATGTTGTCCTGTTAGAGTGTTTATGTTGTGCTGTTAGAGTGTTTATGTTGTGCTGTTAGAGTGTTTATGTTGTCCTGTTAGAGTGTTTATGTTGTGCTGTTAGAGTGTTTATGGTGTGGTGTTAGAGTGTTTATGTTGTCCTGTTAGAGTGTTTATGTTGTCCTGTTAGAGTGTTTATGGTGTGGTGTTAGAGTGTTTATGTTGCCCTGTTAGAGTGTTTATGTTGTCCTGTTAGAGTGTTTATGTTGTCCTGTTAGAGTGTTTATATTTATTGGTGTTAGAGTGTTTATAATTGACGTGCTATTAAATGTTTATGGTGTGGTATTAGAGTGTTTATATTTGTCCTGTTAAATGTTTATGTGGGTAACCAGTGTTGAAGTGTTTTATATTTGTCTCTTAAGTGTTTGCTCTGTCCTGTTAGAAAGTGTTTATGTTGTGGTGTTAAGAGAGTGTTTATGTTGTACTTTTGTTAGAAGTGTTTATTGTCTCTTAAGTGTTTATCATTGTCCTGTTAGAGTGTTTATGTTGTCCTGTTAGAGTGTTTATGTTGTGCTGTTAGAGTGTTTATGTTGTGCTGTTAGAGTGTTTATGTTGTGGTGTTAGAGTGTTTATGTTGTCCTGTTAGAGTGTTTATGTTGTCCTGTTAGAGTGTTTATGTTGTGGTGTTAGAGTGTTTATGTTGTGGTGTTAGAGTGTTTATGTTGTCCTGTTAGAGTGTTTATGTTGTGGTGTTAGAGTGTTTATGTTGTCCTGTTAGAGTGTTTATGTTGTCCTGTTAGAGTGTTTATGTTGTGGTGTTAGAGTGTTTATGTTGTCCTGTTAGAGTGTTTATGTTGTCCTCTTAGAGTGTTTATGTTGTCCTCTTAGAGTGTTTATGTTGTCCTGTTAGAGTGTTTATGTTGTCCTGTTAGAGTGTTTATGTTGTCCTGTTAGAGTGTTTATGTTGTGGTGTTAGAGTGTTTATGTTGTGGTGTTAGAGTGTTTATGTTGTGGTGTTAGAGTGTTTATGTTGTGGTGTTAGAGTGTTTATGTTGTCCTGTTAGAGTGTTTATGTTGTCCTGTTAGAGTGTTTATGTTGTCCTGTTAGAGTGTTTATGTTGTCCTGTTAGAGTGTTTATGTTGTCCTGTTAGAGTGTTTATGTTGTGGTGTTAGAGTGTTTATGGTGTGGTGTTAGAGTGTTTATGTTGTGGTGTTAGAGTGTTTATGGTGTGGTGTTAGAGTGTTTATGCTGTGCTGTTAGAGTGTTTATGTTGTGGTGTTAGAGTGTTTATGTTGTGGTGTTAGAGTGTTTATGTTGTGGTGTTAGAGTGTTTATGGTGTGGTGTTAGAGTGTTTATGGTGTGGTGTTAGAGTGTTTATGGTGTGGTGTTAGAGTGTTTATGGTGTGGTGTTAGAGTGTTTATGGTGTGGTGTTAGAGTGTTTATGGTGTGGTGTTAGAGTGTTTATGTTGTGCTGTTAGAGTGTTTATGTTGTCCTGTTAGAGTGTTTATGTTGTCCTGTTAGAGTGTTTATGTTGTCCTGTTAGAGTGTTTATGTTGTCCTGTTAGAGTGTTTATGTTGTCCTGTTAGAGTGTTTATGTTGTCCTCTTAGAGTGTTTATGTTGTGCTGTTAGAGTGTTTATGTTGTCCTGTTAGAGTGTTTATGTTGTCCTCTTAGAGTGTTTATGTTGTCCTGTTAGAGTGTTTATGTTGTGCTGTTAGAGTGTTTATGTTGTCCTGTTAGAGTGTTTATGTTGTCCTGTTAGAGTGTTTATGTTGTGCTTTTAGAGTGTTTATGTTGTCCTGTAAGAGTGTTTATGTTGTGCTGTTAGAGTGTTTATGTTGTGCTGTTAGAGTGTTTATGTTGTGCTGTTAGAGTGTTTATGTTGTCCTGTTAGAGTGTTTATGTTGTGGTGTTAGAGTGTTTATGTTGTGCTGTTAGAGTGTTTATGTTGTCCTGTTAGAGTGTTTATGTTGTCCTGTTATATTGTTTATGTTGTGCTGTTAGAGTGTTTATGTTGTCCTGGTAAGTGTTTATTTGTCCTGTTAGAGTGTTGTATTTGTCCTGTTAAGTGTTTATATTTGACACTGTTAGAGTCTTTATATTTAATACTGTTAGAAGTGTTTATTTGTGCTTTCATTAGAAATGTTTATGTTGTCTGTTAGAGTGTTTATGTTGTGAGTGTTAGAGTGTTTTATATTTGTCCTGTTAGAGTGTTTATATTTGTCCTGTTAGAGTGTTTATGTTGTCCTGTTAGAGTGTTTATGTTGTCCTCTTAGAGTGTTTATGTTGTGCTGTTAGAGTGTTTATGTTGTCCTGTTAGAGTGTTTATGTTGTGCTGTTAGAGTGTGTGTGTGAATTCATACGAGTATATGTGGTTGTGTTCATTTATAAAAAGAAAAATAGTTTGTTGTGTTAGCATGTTTTATATTTTACAGTAACGAATCAGTGTATATATTTACGTGTGCATCTGTGTGTACTAGGCAACTTGCATAGATATGTACAATCAGCGTGTGCACCATCGACCTCATAATTATCTGTATATAATGTGTGAATATACGCTTCTCTCAGTAGTGTATATTAGAACTGTATTGGTGGTGTATATTAGTAATGTATTGGTGGTGGTGTAGTGTATATTAGTAATGTATTGGTGGTGGTGTAGTGTATATTAGTAATGTATTGGTGGTGGTGTAGTGTATATTAATAATGTATTGGTGGTGGTGTAGTGTATATTAGTAATGTATTGGTGGTGATGTAGTGTATATTAATAATGTATTGGTGGTGGTGTAGTGTATATTAGTAATGTATTGGTGGTGGTGTAGTGTATATTAGTAATGTATTGGTGGTGATGTAGTGTATATTAATAATGTATTGGTGGTGATGTAGTGTATATTAATAATGTATTGGTGGTGGTAGTGTATATTAGTAATGTATTGGTGGTGATGTAGTGTATATTAATAATGTATTGGTGGTGATGTAGTGTATATTAGTAATGTATTGGTGGTGATGTAGTGTATATAAGTAATGTATTGGTGGTGTAGTGTATATTAGTAATGTATTGGTGGTGGTGTAGTGTATATTAGTAATGTATTGGTGGTGGTGTAGTGTATATTAGTAATGTATTGGTGGTGGTGTAGTGTATATTAGTAATGTATGGTGGTGGTGTAGTGTATATTAGTAATGTATTGGTGGTGGTGTAGTGTATATTAGTAATGTATTGGTGGTGGTGTAGTGTATATTAGTAATGTATTGGTGGTGATGTAGTGTATATTAATAATGTATTGGTGGTGGTGTAGTGTATATTAGTAATGTATTGGTGGTGATGTAGTGTATATTAGTAATGTATTGGTGGTGGTGTAGTGTACATTAGTAATGTATTGGTGGTGGTGTAGTGTATATTAGTAATGTATTGGTGGTGATGTAGTGTATATTAATAATGTATTGGTGGTGGTGTAGTGTATATTAATAATGTATTGGTGGTGGTGTAGTGTATATTAGTAATGTATTGGTGGTGATGTAGTGTATATTAATAATGTATTGGTGGTGATGTAGTGTATATTAATAATGTATTGGTGGTGGTGTAGTGTATATTAATAATGTATTGGTGGTGGTGTAGTGTATATTAGTAATGTATTGGTGTTGATGTAGTGTATATTAATAATGTATTGGTGGTGGTGTAGTGTATATTAGTAATGTATTGTTGGTGATGTAATGTATATTAATAATGTATTGGTGGTGATGTAGTGTATATTAATAATGTATTGGTGGTGGTGTAGTGTATATTAATAATGTATTGGTGGTGGTGTAGTGTATATTAATAATGTATTGGTGGTGGTGTAGTGTATATTAGTAATGTATTGGTGGTGGTGTAGTGTATATTAATAATGTATTGGTGGTGGTGTAGTGTATATTAATAATGTATTGGTGGTGGTGTAGTGTATATTAATAATGTATTGGTGGTGATGTAGTGTATATTAGTAATGTATTGGTGGTGGTGTAGTGTATATTAGTAATGTATTGGTGGTGGTGTAGTGTATATTAATAATGTATTGGTGGTGGTGTAGTGTATATTAATAATGTATTGGTGGTGATGTAGTGTATATTAATAATGTATTGGTGGTGGTGTAGTGTATATTAGTAATGTATTGGTGGTGGTGTAGTGTATATTAATAATGTATTGGTGGTGGTGTAGTGTATATTAATAATGTATTGGTGGTGGTGTAGTGTAAATTAGTAATGTATTGGTGGTGGTGTAGTGTATATTAGTAATGTATTGGTGGTGGTGTAGTGTATATTAGTAATGTGTTGGTGGTGGTGTAGTGTATATTAGTAATGTATTGGTGGTGATGTGATTGTATATTAATAATGTATTGGTGGTGATGTAATTAATATATTAATAATGTATTGGTGGTGGTGTAGTGTATATTAGTAATGTATTGGTGGTGATATGGTATTATATTAATAATGTATTATTGGTGATGTAGTGTATTAGTAATGTATTGGTGGTGATATAGTGTATATAAGTAATGTATTGGTGAATGATATATATTAGTAATGTATTAATTGGTGGTGTAGTGTATATTAGTAATGTATTGGTGGTGAATTATGATGTATATTATTAATGTATTGGTGGTGGTGTAGTGTATATTAGTAATGTAATGGTGGTGGTGTAGTGTATATTAGTAATGTATTGGTGGTGGTGTAGTGTATATTAGTAATGTATTGGTGGTGGTGTAGTGTATATTAGTAATGTATTGGTGGTGATGTAGTGTATATTAATAATGTATTGGTGGTGGTGTAGTGTATATTAGTAATGTATTGGTGGTGATGTAGTGTATATTAGTAATGTATTGGTGGTGGTGTAGTGTACATTAGTAATGTATTGGTGGTGGTGTAGTGTATATTAGTAATGTATTAATTGGTGGTGTAGTGTATATTAGTAATGTATTGGTGGTGGTGTAATTATTATATTAATAATATATTGGTGGTGGTGTAAGTGTATATTAGTAATGTATTGGTGGTGATATAGTGTATTAATAGTAATGTATTGGTGGTGATTGCTTGTAGTGTATATTAGTAATGTATTGGTGGTGGTGTAGTGTATATTATTAATGTATTGGTGGTGGTGCTTAGTGTATGTGTAATAATGTATTGGTGGTGGTGTAATTATATTAATAATGCTGTTGGTGGTGATGTGGTGTATATTAATAATGTATTGATTGGTGGTGTAGTGTATATTAGTAATGTATTGGTGGTGGTGTAGTGTATATTAATAATGTATTGGTGGTGGTGTAGTGTATATTAATAATGTATTGGTGGTGGTGTAGTGTAAATTAGTAATGTATTGGTGGTGGTGTAGTGTATATTAGTAATGTATTGGTGGTGGTGTAGTTTATATTAGTAATGTGTTGGTGGTGGTGTAGTGTATATTAGTAATGTATTGGTGGTGATGTAGTGTATATTAATAATGTATTGGTGGTGATGTAGTGTATATTAATAATGTATTGGTGGTGATTATAGTGTATATTAGTAATGTATTAATTGGTGATGTAGTGCATATTAATAATGTATTGTGGTGGTGATGTAGTGTCTTCGTAATGTATTGGTGGTGATGTAGTGTATATAAGTAATGTATTGGTGGTGTAGTGTATATTAGTAATGTATTGGTGGTGGTGTAGTGTATATTAGTAAAGTATTGGTGGTGATGTAGTGTATATTAGTAATGTATTGGTGGTGATGTAGTGTATATTAATAATGTATTGGTGGTGATGTAGTGTATATTAATAATGTATTGGTGGTGGTGTAGTGTATATTAATAATGTATTGGTGGTGATGTAGTGTATATTGGTAATGTGTATTGGTGGTGAGTGCTTAGTGTACATTAGTAATGTATTGGTGGTAGTGTAGTGTATATTAGTAATGTATTGGTGGGTAATTGTAGTGTATATTAGTAATGTATTGGTAGTGGTGTAGTGTATATTAGTAATGTATTGGTGGTAGAATTATCAGTGTATATTAGTAATGTGGTGGTATTCTTTAATTATTATATTAATATTAATGTATTGAGTGGTGTGAAATTAATATATTAGTAATATATTAGTAGGTAATTGTAGTATATATTAGTAATGTATTGGTGGTGATGTAGTGTATATTAATAATGTATTGAGTAGTGATGTAGTGTATATTAGTAATGTATTGGTGGTGGTGTAATTGTATATTAGTAATGTATTGGTAGTGATGGTGTATATTAATAATGTGGTGGTGATGTAGTGTATATTAGTAATGTATTGGTGGTGATGTAGTGTATATTTGTAATGTATTGGTGGTGATGTAGTGTATGTTAGTAAAGTATTAGTGGTGATGTAGTGTACTGTATGTTAGTAAAGTATTAGTGGTGATGTAGTGTATATTAGTAATGAATTGGTGGTGATGTAGTGTATATTAGTAATGTATTGGTGGTGATGTAGTGTATATTAATAATGTATTGGTGGTGATGTAGTGTATATTAGTAATGTATTGGTGGTGATGTAGTGTATATTAATAATGTATTGGTGGTGATGTAGTGTATATTAGTAATGTATTGGTGGTGATGTAGTGTATATAAGTAATGTATTGGTGGTGTAGTGTATATTAGTAATGTATTGGTGGTGATGTAGTGTATATTAATAATGTATTGGTGGTGTAGTGTATATTAATAATGTATTGGGGGTGATGTAGTGTATATTAGTAATGTATTGGTGGTGGTGTAGTGTATATTAATAATGTATTGGTGGTGGTGTAGTGTATATTAGTAATGTATTGGTGGTGTAGTGTATATTAATAATGTATTGGGGGTGATGTAGTGTATATTAATAATGTATTGGTGGTGGTGTAGTGTATATTAATAATGTATTGGTGGTGGTGTAGTGTATATTAGTAATGTATTGGTGGTGATGTAGTGTATATTAATAATGTATTGGTGGTGGTGTAGTGTATATTAATAATGTATTGGTGGTGGTGTAGTGTATATTAATAATGTATTGGTGGTGATGTAGTGTATATCAATAATTTATTGGTGGTGGTGTAGTGTATATTAATAATGTATTGGTGGTGGTGTAGTGTATATTAATAATGTATTGGTGGTGGTGTAGTGTATATTAGTAATGTATTGGTGGTGATGTAGTGTATATTAATAATGTATTGGTGGTGATGTAGTGTATATAAGTAATGTATTGGTGGTGTAGTGTATATTAGTAATGTATTGGTGGTGATGTAGTGTATATAAGTAATGTAGTGGTGGTGTAGTATATATTAATAATGTATTGGTGGTGATGTAGTGTATATTAATAATGTATTGGTGGTGGTGTAGTGTATATTAATAATGTATTGGTGGTGATGTAGTGTATATTAATAATGTATTGGTGGTGATGTAGTGTATATTAATAATGTATTGGTGGTGATGTAGTGTATATTAATAATGTATTGGTGGTGGTGTAGTGTATATTAGTAATGTATTGGTGGTGATGTAGTGTATATTAATAATGTATTGGTGGTGGTGTAGTGTATATTAATAATGTATTGGTGGTGGTGTAGTGTATATTTGTAATGTATTGGTGGTGGTGTAGTGTATATTAATAATGTATTGGTGGTGATGTAGTGTATATTAATAATGTATTGGTGGTGATGTAGTGTATATCAATAATTTATTGGTGGTGGTGTAGTGTATATTAATAATGTATTGGTGGTGATGTAGTGTATATTAATAATGTATTGGTGGTGATGTAGTGTATATTAGTAATGAATTGGTGGTGATGTAGTGTATATTAGTAATGTATTGGTGGTGATGTAGTGTATATTAGTAATGTATTGGTGGTGATGTAGTGTATATCAATAATTTATTGGTGGTGATGTAGTGTATATTAGTAATGTATTGGTGGTGGTGTAGTGTATATTAATAATGTATTGGTGGTGGTGTAGTGTTTATTAGTAATGTATTGGTGGTGCTGTAGTGTATATTAGTAATGTATTGGTGGTGGTGTAGTGTATATTAATAATGTATTGGTGGTGGTGTAGTGTATATTAGTAATGTATTGGTGGTGATGTAGTGTATATTAATAATGTATTGGTGGTGATGTAGTGTATATTAATAATGTATTGGTGGTGGTGTAGTGTATATTAGTAATGTATTGGTGGCGGTGTAGTGTATATTAGTAATGTATTGGTGGTGATGTAGTGTATATTAATAATGTATTGGTGGTGATGTAGTGTATATTAATAATGTATTGGTGGTGGTGTAGTGTATATTAGTAATGTATTGGTGGTGATGTAGTGTATATTAATAATGTATTGGTGGTGGTGTAGTGTATATTAATAATGTATTGGTGGTGATGTAGTGTATATTAATAATGTATTGGTGGTGATGTAGTGTATATTAATAATGTATTGGTGGTGGTATAGTGTATATTAATAATGTATTGGTGGTGATGTAGTGTATATTAATAATGTATTGGTGGTGGTGTAGTGTATATTAGTAATGTATTGGTGGTGATGTAGTGTATATTAGTAATGTATTGGTGGTGGTGTAGTGTATATTAGTAATGTATTGGTGGTGGTGTAGTGTATATTAGTAATGTATTGGTGGTGGTGTAGTGTACTGTATATTAGTAATGTATTGGTGGTGGTGTAGTGTATATTAGTAATGTATTGGTGGTGATGTAGTGTATGTTAGTAAAGTATTAGTGGTGGTGTAGTGTATATTAGTAATGTATTGGTGGTGGTGTAGTGTATATTAGTAATGTATTGGTGGTGGTGTAGTGTACTGTATATTACTAATGTATTGGTGGTGGTGTAGTGTATATTAGTAATGTATTGGTGGTGGTGTAGTGTATATTAGTAATGTATTGGTGGTGATGTAGTGTATATTAGTAATGTATTGGTGGTGATGTAGTGTATATTAGTAATGTATTGGTGGTGATTAGTGTATATTAGTAATGTATTGGTGGTGATGTAGTGTATATTAGTAATGTATTGGTGGTGATGTAGTGTATATTAGTAATGTATTGGTGGTGATGTAGTGTATATTAGTAATGTATTGGTGGTGATGTAGTGTAATAATTAAATACACATATATATTTCACTTAATTATCTTCTGTACCTAAATATGTATATAAATGTCACACTTATTAAACTTATGAATACTTATGGAACACTGATCACCAGAAGTCACGGATTAAAGTGTGTTGTCGTATACAATTTGAAGCAGTTTTGGTGATGTAGTTCGTTAGGTATCGTCTGTGAATAGGTTGTTCACTTTTCTGACGTAGACGGTATCCCAGTGTGTTCAACTGTTCATTCTTGGCCTCCATGTTCGGACAGCGAGTGTAGAACTGAGCTGAAGTCGGAGTCATGGTATTCGTTTGGATGTTGTTGGTGGATAGAGATGAATTATGGAAATATTCTTGGTATTTTATATTTTTATGTTGATGTATTCGATTGCTATCAATAAACATAAAGAAGATTATATACTATATTTATACTCAAACACCAAATATTCATACTCACACACACATATACACACATCAAACACACATATCCCCCCCACACACACTATATAAAATAACCACACTAGTGATTTAACACCATTTCATCACAAGAACGACCTTCCTCTTATAGTCGTTGAGAGAGTTTTAAAACGGTATATATATCACCTTTACATGATAAAATTTACATGTGTTGTTGTGTGTATATATTAAACTGGGCTACAGGGTGAGGCACAAACCTAATCTACATATTCAGCATATAGACACACACTCCCTCTTCGGTACGGGTTTTTTTTTATACACTCGGACGTCAACTGCTGATGGGTTAAGTAAATCACCAAGAAACTCCTAATTTACTTCGTCCTTGTTTGCTTTTCATTTGCTTGTAAATCTCTTGCTTGCACAGTTTCCGCCGGGCCAGATTTCACATTTCCCAGACATCCTTACACTCTCGGGGGATGGTAGTGATATACTCTGGCATCCACTTGGTCGAGAATACCATTAAAATTCCATGCAATTGTTGCCATTATTAGTTTTCACCCCATTGCTGCCGTTAATCACATGTAAGGCAATTGTTGTCATTTTTCCTTTTCGCCCCCCTGTTGCCGTTAATCACATGTAAGGCAATTGTTGCCATATTTTGTTTTCGCCCTACTGCTACCGTTAATCACATGTAAGGCAATTGTTGCCATTTTTCCTTTTCGCCCCCCTGTTGCCGTTAATCACATGTAAGGCAATTGTTGCCATTTTTTGTTTTCGCCCCACTGCTGCCGTTAACCACATGTAAGGCAATTGTTGTCATTTTTTGTTTTCGCCCCACTGCTGCCGTTAATCACATGTAAGGCAATTGTTGTCATTTATCCTTTTCTCCCCTCTCCTGCCGTTAATCACATATAAGACTATTGTTGCCATTTTTCGTTTTCGCCCCACTGCTGCCGTTAACCACATGTAAGGCAATTGTTGTCATTTTTCGTTTTCACCCCATTGCTGCCGTTAATCACATGTAAGGCAATTGTTGTCATTTTTCCTTTTCGCCCCCCTGTTGCCGTTAATCACATGTAAGGCAATTGTTGTCATTTTTCGTTTTCGCCCTACTGCTGCCGTTAACCACATGTAAGGCAATTGTTGTCATTTTTCGTTTTCGCCCCACTGCTGCCGTTAATCACATGTAAGGCAATTGTTGTCATTTTTCGTTTTCGCCCCACTGCTGCCGTTAACCACATGTAAGGCAATTGTTGTCATTTTTTGTTTTCGCCCCACTGCTGCCGTTAATCACATGTAAGGCAATTGTTGTCATTTTTCGTTTTCGCCCCACTGCTGCCGTTAATCACATGTAAGGCAATTGTTGTCATTTTTCGTTTTCGCCCCACTGCTGCCGTTAATCACGTGTAAGGCAATTGTTGTCATTTTTCGTTTTCGCCCCCCTGTTGCCGTTAATCACATGTAAGGCAATTGTTGTCATTTTTCGTTTTCGCCCCACTGCTGCCGTTAATCACATGTAAGGCAATTGTTGTCATTTTTCGTTTTCGCCCCCCTGTTGCCGTTAATCACATGTAAGGCAATTGTTGTCATTTTTCGTTTTCGCCCCACTGCTGCCGTTAACCACATGTAAGGCAATTGTTGTCATTTATCCTTTTCTCCCCTCTCCTGCCGTTAATCACATATAAGACTATTGTTGCCATTTTTCGTTTTCGCCCCACTGCTGCCGTTAATCACATGTAAGGCAATTGTTGTCATTTTTCGTTTTCGCCCCACTGCTGCTGTTAATCACATATAAGACTATTGTTGCCATTTTTCGTTTTCGCCCCACTGCGTTAATCACATGTAAGGCAATTGTTGTCATTTTCGTTTCGCCCCTGCTGCCGTTAATCACATATAAGACTATTGTTGCCATTTTCGTTTCGCCCCCTGCTGCCGTTAATCACATGTAAAGGCAATTGTTGTCATTGTCGTTTTTCGCCCTGCTGCCGTTAATCACATGTAAGGCAATTGTTGTCATTTTCGTTTTCGCCCTGCTGCCGTTAATCACATGTAAGGCAATTGGTTGTCATTTTTCGTTTTTCGCCCCTCTTAGATTAATCACATGTAAGGCAATTGTTATCATTTTCGTTTTTTGCCACACTGCCGTTAATCACATGTAAGGTAGTGTGCCATTTTGCTGCAGTTAATCACTTGTAAGGCAATTGTTGCCATTTTTCTTTTTCAAGCCTCTGCTGCTGTTAATCACAAATAAGGCAAATGTTGCCATTTTTCGTTTTCGCCCCACTACTGCCGTTAATCACAAGTAAGGCAATTGTTGCGATTAATCGTTTTCGTCCCACAGCTGCCGTTAATCACATGTAAGGCAATTGTTGCCATTTTTCGTTTTCGCCTTACTGCTGCCGTTTGTCACATATAAGGCAATTGTTGCCATTTTTCGTTACCCCCCACTGTTGCCGTTAATCACATGTAAGGCAATTGTTGCCATTTTTCGTTTTCGCCACACTGCTACCGTTAATGACATTTAAGGCAATTGTTGCCATTAATCGTTTTCGTCCCACTGCTACCGTTAATCTCATGTAAGGCAATTGTTGCCATTTTTCGTTTTCGCCCCACTGCTTGTTGCCATTAATCGTTTTCGTCCCACTGCTACCGTTAATCTCATGTAAGGCAATTGTTGCCATTTTTCGTTTTCGCCCCACTGCTGCCGTTAATCACATGTAAGGCAATTGTTGCCATTATTCGTTTTCGCCCCACTGCTGCCGTTAATCACGTGTAAGGCAATTGTTGCCATTATTCGTTTTCGCCCCACTGCTGCCGTTAATCACATGTAAGGCAATTGTTGCCATTATTCGTTTTCGCCCCACTGCTGCCGTTAATCACATGTAAGGCAATTGTTGCATTATTCGTTTTCACCCCATTGCTGCCGTTAATCACATGTAAGGCAATTGTTGCCATTATTCGTTTTCGCCCCACTGCTGCCGTTTATCACATGTAAGGCAATTGTTGCTATTTTTCGTTTCCACCCCTCTGCTGATGTTAATCACAAGTAAAGCAATTGTTGCCATTTTTCGTTTTCGCCACACTGCTGCCGTTAATCACATGTAAGGCAATTGTTGCCATTTCTCGTTTTCGCACCACTGGTGCCGTTAATCACACGTAAGGCAATTGTTGCCATTTTTCATTTTCGCCACACTACTGCCGTTAATCACACGTAAGGCAATTGTTGCCATTATTCGTTTTCACCCCATTGCTACCGTTAATCACATGTTAGGCAATTGTTGCCATTAATCGCTTTCGCCTCTCTGCCGCCGTTAATCACATGTAAGGCAATTGTTGCCATTTTTCGTTTTCGCCCCACTGCTGCCGCTAATCACATGTAAGGCAATTGTTGCCATTTTTCGTTTCCCCCCAGTGCTGCCGTTAATCACATGTAAGGCAATTGTTGCCATTTTTCGTTTTTGCCCCTCTGCTGCTGTTAATCACTAGTAAGGCAGTTGTTGCCATTTTTCGTTTTCGCCACACTGCTGCCGTTAATTACATGTAAAGCAATTGTTGCCATTTTTCCTTTTCGCCCCACTGCTGCCGTTAATCACATGTAAGGCAATTGTTGGCATTTTTCGTTTTCTCCCCTCTGCTGCCGTTAATCACAAGTAAGGCAATTGTTGCCATTATTCGTTTTCGCCCTACTGCTTCCGTTAATCACATGTAAGGCAATTGTTGCCATTTTTCGTTTTCGCCTCTCTGCTGATGTTAATCACAAGTAAAGCAATTGTTGCCATATTTCGTTTTCGTCCCACTACTGCCGTTAATCACATGTAAGGCAATTGTTGCCATTTTTCGTTTTCGCCCCACTACTGCCGTTAATCACACGTAAGGCAATTGTTGCCATTATTCGTTTTCACCCCATTGCTGCCCTTAATCACATGTAAGGCAATTGTTGCCATTTTTCGTTTTCGTCCCACTACTGCCGTTAATCACATGTAAGGCAATTGTTGCCATTTTTCGTTTTCGTCCCACTACTGCCGTTAATCACATGTAAGGCAATTGTTGCCAGTAATCGTTTTCTCCTCTCTGCTGCCGCTAATAGCATGTAAGGCAATTGTTGCCATTTTTCGTTTTCGTCCCACTACTGCCGTTAATCACATGTAAGGCAATTGTTGCCATTTTTCGTTTTCGCCCCACTGCTGCCGTTAATCACATGTAAGGCAATTGTTGCCATTTTTCGTTTTCGCCACACTGCTACCGTTAATCACATGTAAGGCAATTGTTGCCATTTTTCGTTTTCGCCACACTGCTACCGTTAATCACATGTAAGGCATTTGTTGCCATTTTTCGTTTTCGCCACACTGCTGCCGTTAATCACATGTAAGGCATTTGTTGCCATTTTTCCTTTTCGTCCTACTGCTGCCGTTAATCACATGTAAGGCAATTGTTGCCAGTTTTCCTTTTCGCCCCACTGCTGCCGTTAATCACATGTAAGGCAATTGTTGCCATTTTTCGTTTTCGCCCTACTGCTGCCGTTAATTACATGTACCGAGGGAGCGAGTAATTACCCAAATGTAGCCGCAATGAAGTCAAATGATGGTCGTACAAGCGTAAATCGGGTTGTGAATCACTTCTCGATTATTATTTGGTGTCATAAAGTCACAAAAATTGGTAAACTTAATTTAATCTGAGTTGTGTTAGGTTAGGTTAGGTACATGCACTTGATCTATTAACTCAGATTAAATTAAGTTTACCAATTTTTTGTGACTTTGTGACACCAAATACCAGTCGAGAAGTGATTAGCAGTCCGATTTATTCATGTAGGACCATTAATTGACTTCATTCCGGCTATATTTGGCTACATTTGGGTATATTTGGGTACATTTGGGTATATTTGGGTACATTTGGGTAATTAGTCGGACCCTGACAGAGTTGTATAAATGGAAGTCAGGGCTAAACAAAGGGGACATTACAAAGGTACTCAAACTATCCAACCAGGAGCAAACTCGTAATAATGGTTTTAAATTAGACAAATTTAGATTTAGGCGCGAAATAGGTAAACACTGGTTTGGTAACAGAGTAGCGGATGAATGGAACAAGTTACCAAATATCATCATTAACTTGAATACGCTGGATAGCTTCAAACATAGGTTGGATGCTTATATAAGCAATAGGGGTTGAGTGTAAATGGGACTGCCCAGTATGGGCCAATAGGCCCGCTGCAGTTTCCTCCATTCTTATGTTCTTATGTTCTTTTATGGTTTAGCGATATGTACTCAAACCTACCAGCATTATGTGGTTCGTTACTTAAGATTCAACAGTTCAGTGATAAACAAATGCGCATTAGCTGTAGCGATATACTGAAGGTCATGGTGTAGTGAGGCGGGGCAGTACTAGACCAATCAGGAGGTCCCATGTGTAGTAAAATACCATAAAGTATAAACTTCTTGAAATCGTAAATAAAAAAGTATAAACTTCCTGATAAAAACGCAAATAAAAATGGATAAACTTCTTGACAACGTAAATAAAAAAGTATAAACTTCTTGACATCGTAAATAAAAAAGTATAAACTTCTTGACATCGTAAATAAAAAAGTATAAACTTCTTGACATCGTAAATAAAAAAGTATAAACTTCTTGACATCGTAAATAAAAAAGTATAAACTTCTTGACATCGTAAATAAAAAAGTATAAACTTCTTGACATCGTAAATAAAAAAGTATAAACTTCTTGACATCGTAAATAAAAAAGTATAAACTTCTTGACATCGTAAATAAAAAAGTATAAACTTCTTGACATCGTAAATAAAAAAGTATAAACTTCTTGACAACGTAAATAAAATAGTATAAACTTCTTGACAACGTAAATAAAATAGTATAAACTTCTTGATACAAACGTAAATAAAAAAGTATAAACTTCTTGATACTTCACAATAAATCAATCATCACAAGACACCATGATGAACGTGTTGTCAGATCCAGCACCACCACCTGTGTCCTTGGCCCCCCCCCCCCTCCCCTGCATGGCCCCTGGATATATATACTGAAGAACACAAAGAACATGAACACGAGTGAACACCTTAAGACAATACACCAAGTAACAATGTTCTTACCCGGGTCAACATTAACATCCATCTGAGTTTCCGAATCACAAATTTTTAACTAACATTTAATCGGTTTTCAGAATGCATTAACTTTCCGATTTAATTTCAATATAAATAAGTAGTTCCTCTCTCACAAGATTACCACACACATACACGCACACACACACACACGCACACATATACACACACACACACACACACACGCACACATATACACGCACACACGTACCTCCTGGTCGTAAGATGAAGCAATGTTTAAGTTGTTATGGTCAATCTCTTGTGTATGTTCTCCTCTCTGGTAACACGCCTTGGGACCACACAGCCAGACACACACTCCCACGCCGTTGTCTCCACTTAGGTAGGTCACCATATATATGCAGTCACTATAAAACCACTTGGACAGGTCACCACACAACGGCACTATAGGATCACTTAGACAGGTCACCACACAACGTCACCATAGGATCACTTGGACAGGTCACCACACAACGTCACCATAGGATCACTTGGACAGGTCACCACAAAACGGCACTATAGAATCACTTGGACAGGTCACCACACAACGTCACTATAAAACCACTTGGACAGGTCACCACACAACGTCACCATAGGATCACTTGGACAGGTCACCACAAAACGGCACTATAGAATCACTTGGACAGGTCACCACACAACGTCACTATAAAACCACTTGGACAGGTCACCACACAACGTCACCATAGGATCACTTGGACAGGTCACCACAAAACGGCACTATAGAATCACTTGGACAGGTCACCACACAACGTCACTATAAAACCACTTGGACAGGTCATCACACAACGTCACTATAGAATCGCGGACAGGTCACCACACAACGTCACTATAAACCACTTGGACAGGTCACAGCGTCACTATAGAATCACTTGGACAGGTCACCACACAAAGCGTCACTATAGAAATCCACTTGGACAGGTCACCACACAACGTCACTATAAAACCACTTGGACAGGTCATCACACAACGGCACTATAGGATCACTTGGACAGGTCACCACCACAACGTCTGCCTATAGAATCACTTGGACGGGTCACCACACAACGTCTCTTCTTGAATCTTCGGACGGGTCACCACACGCGTCACTATAGAATCACTTGGACAGGTCACCACACAACGGCACTATAGAATCACTTGGACAGGTCACCACACAACGGCACTATAGGATCACTTGGACAGGTCACCACACAACGGCACTATAGAATCACTTGGACAGGTCACCACACAACGGCACTATAGGATCACTTGGACAGATCACCACACAACGTCACTATAGAATCACTTGGACAGGTCACCACACAACGTCACTATAGAATCACTTGGACAGGTCACAACACAACGGCACTATAGGATCACTTGGACAGGTCACAACACAACGTCACTATAGAATCACTTAGACAGGTCACGCAACGGCGCTATAGAATCGCGGACGGAAGACACACACAACGTCACTATAGAATCGCAGACAGGTCACCACACAACAGCACTATAAAACCACTTGGACAGGTCATCACACAACGTCACTATAGAATCACTTGGACAGGTCACCACACAACGTCACTATAGAATCACTTGGACAGGTCACCACACAACGTCACTATAGAATCACTTGGACAGGTCATCACACAACGGCACTATAGGATCACTTGGACAGGTCACCACACAACGTCACTATAGAATCACTTGGACAGGTCACCACACAACGTCACTATAGAATCACTTGGACAGGTCACCACACAACGTCACTATAGAATCACTTGGACAGGTCACCACACAACGTCACTATAGAATCACTTGGACAGGTCACCACACAACGTCACTATAGAATCACTTGGACAGGTCACCACACAACGTCACTATAGAATCACTTGGACAGGTCACCACACAACGTCACTATAGAATCACTTGGACAGGTCACCACACAACGGCACTATAGAATCACTTGGAGAGGTCACCACACACACCTCCTGTCACCCCCACAGACCTCGGGGTACTGACCGTTGACACTCACTCTACCTGCCTGTAAAAAACTACCCAACCACCTCGTTAATGATCGTTTGCAGCGCTAAAGACAATTACGATAATACACGTTTTACTGTTATATTTATTTACTATTATTCTTTAATATTCTGGTTTAGTTTCGTGTTTTTTTTAGTATTTAGTGAATTAGTGAATTATATGAAGGTTAGTCCTATTTTATTTCACCTGAAGATTAAACCTTCTAACGCTACACCTGGGGATTAGATTAGGTTAGGTTGGATTAAATAAGGTTAGATTAGAGTATATTAGGTTGGATTAAGTTAGGTTAGGTTAGGGTGGCTAATCTTAAGGTGCAATAACTTGAGGGGTGTTGATCTTCAGGTGATACAAATTAATTAACACAGGTAAATGACTTGAAATAATCATTGTTTTTCTCTACCTCAATTGCGTTTCGTTTATCATCTGTCCGCTGTCTGTTGCGGTCACCCGTTGTATGTCTGTGGCGTTTGTCTGTTACGTTTGTTTGATGACTGGGTCCTACGTCCATACATTATCTGTGGGTTTCGTCTGTCTGTTGTCTGTGTTCCTTTAGTCCATCCGTTGCCAATGCGTTCCTTTGGTCTGTTGTCTGTGGGTTTCGTCTGTCTGTTGTCTGTGTTCCTTTAGTCCATCCGTTGCCAATACGTTCCTTTGGTCTGTTGTCTGTGGGTTTCGTCTGTCTGTTGTCTGTGTTCCTTTAGTCCATCCGTTGCCAATACGTTCCTTTGGTCTGTTGTCTGTGGGTTTCGTCTGTCTGTTGTCTGTGTTCCTTTAGTCCATCCGTTGCCAATACGTTCCTTTGGTCTGTTGTCTGTGGGTTTCGTCTGTCTGTTGTCTGTGTTCCTTTAGTCCATCCGTTGCCAATACGTTCCTTTGGTCTGTTGTCTGTGGGTTTCGTCTGTCTGTTGTCTGTGTTCCTTTAGTCCATCCGTTCCTTTGGTCTGTTGTCTGTGGGTTTCGTCTGTGTTCCTTATGTCCGTTGTCTGTCCTTTCCGTCTACCCATATCAGTGAGCTGAGGAACATACCTTGTGACAGATAGACAGTATGTATTAAACACACCTGTATAGAATTTACGAGAGGAGAACAACTCACTAATTTCGCGGATTTAGACTCGCGTTTACACTTTTCGCGAACATCTTAGTAATTTCGCGGATTTTGGACTCGCGTTTACACTTTTCGCGAACATCTCAGTAATTTCGCGGATTTTGGACTCGCGTTTACATTTCGCGAACTTTTAAATCCGACTACAACGTCTCACGATTCCTTACCCGAGGCAGTAGATTATAATAACGCAAAATGGTTCATTAAAACAAAAATATGAGACAATCAGAGAAATATTGTATAACTGTAACACACTGTAATGTTTCAGCTGAAATTTGGACCCAAGTGTGAATAAGTCTCTCTCTCTCTCTCTCTCTCTCTCTCTCTCTCTCTCTTACGTGTTACAGGTGTGAAGAGAGTGGCAGCATATGTGTTACAGGTGTGAAGAGGGTGGCAGCATATGTGGTACAGGTGTGAAGAGGGTGGCAGCATATGTGGTACAGGTGTGAAGAGGGTGGTAGCTTATGTGTCACACCACTGCCCCACCAGAGCCAACTGGCCCACCACCACCACACTACTGCCACTGACCCACCACCACCACACCATCACCACTGCCCCACCACAGCCTCTGCCCCACCACCACCTCACCACAGCCAAAGACTCCCACTACAACCACTAACTCCCCATCACAGCCACTGAACCCCCACCACAACCACTGCTCCGCCACTACCCCAATAGAGCCACTGACACCCCACTACAGCCACTGACCCACCACCACCGCTCCACCACTGCAAATGCGCCACCACCACCAGTCACTACTCCGCAACCCAACCATAGCCACACCACAGCCACTGACCTACCACCACCACCACTGCCGCCACACCACCACTGCCCCACCACAGCCACTGACCCACCACAACACCACTGTCCCACCTCCCCCACTGACCCATTACCACTGCAACTGCCCCCACCACCACAAAACCACTGACCCACCACCTAC
>NW_024755628.1:0-19012 GCF_018991925.1 Homarus americanus
GATGATGGTGGTGGTGGTGTTGGTGGTGATGGAGGTGGTGTTAATGTTGGTGGTGGTGGTGTTGGTGGTGTTGGTGGCGGTGGTGTTGGTATTGGATTTGGTGGTGGTAGTGTTGGTGTTGTTGTTTTGGTGGTGGTAGTGTTGGTGTTGTCGTTTTGGCGGTGGTGTTGATTTTGGTGTGTGTGTTGTTGGTGGCGATGGTGGTGGTGTTACTTGTAAGGGGTTTGTATTCCAGTCCAATGATTGTTGGAACTGTGTTGTTCAGTGTTGGGTTTGTTCTCTGTATCTGAAGCATTTGTTGCTCATGGGTAGTTTACTTGGCTACCTTCCTCTGACCCAGTTGGTCACCTGTGAGTATTCCATATTATTTGTTATCGTTTTTGGTTTATGGTTTCTATGGTGTTATTTGTGTTTTAAGGGTGCTTTGTGTAATTACTTTGCTAATTACTATGTATGTACAACTTAGTGTTTATGAACTGTGCAAATATAATAGCATGTTGACAGTTACTACTAAAATAATTAGACACTATTCTAAATGGACTGAACTGTTGCAGCTTTTTATTCATGGTCACGTTGGTGTGAACTGCTGCACTCCCTAGCATTGCATGTCAGCACGCCAGCTAGGACACTGTCAGCACTAGCCTTTTTGCTGTTCCTCCCGGGTCCATTATCAAGTACCTGTGCCCGTTAGGAGGATACATGCTCTCATGTGAAGTTGTTGAGGAAAAGACACCAATTTACCACCTGTGCCGTGTTGACATACAAGACCCCACGCTTGACATCTAGTGTCTACACTCCCGACATTTGTTCCGGCCGGCAGTCCAGCACTTCCATACCACATATGTTTATATTGCTCTGTACTGTCTTCATGCCTATTATCAGTGTAAAAACATGTAAATGGACATCTTTTGTCACAAATATCCATAATCTTGTTCAATAATCCTTGGTGAAAGCGAAAGTGTTCCACCTGACAGTAATCTTTAACATCTAAACCCTCGACATTGTCTTTTTTTGTTGGTGATGGTGATGGTGGTGGTAGTGGTGGTGGTGGTAGTGGTGGTGCTGTTCTTGATGGTGCTGGTGGTGTTGTTCTTGGTGGTGTTGGTGTTGTTGGTGGTGGTGTTGATGATGTCGTTGGTACAGTCTCACCAAAAAGTTCGTTAGCTCTCCCAGCCAGCTATTGGTGTATTGCCTGCTTCAGATGTTTGAGACTGTCTGAGTACCATCCAGAACATGGAACCGATATGGATGAATCTAAAGGTTCGAAGTAACAGACTCAAGTTCATACATCTGAAGCAGGCAGTGTATCCATAGCTGGCAGGAAGAGCTAACGAACTTTTGGGTGAGACTGTACCATGGTGGTGGTGGTGATGATGATGTTGTTGGTGGTGTTGGTGATGTTGTTGGTAATGGTTGTGGTGGTGGTGGTAGTGCTGCTGTTGTTGATGTTGGATGTGGTGTTGGTGATGTTGTTGGTAATAGTGGTGGTGATGATGCTGTTGGTGGTGTTGGTGAAGACATTGATGCTGGTGGTCGTGGTTTTGTTGTTGTTGATGTTAGTGGTGGTGGTGGTGTTCGTAGTTGTGGTTTTGGTGTTGTTTTTGGTGATGGTGGTGGTGTTGGTTGGTGTTGGTAGCGGTGTTGGTGGTGGTGGTGGTGGTGGTGGTGGTGGTGTTGTAGGTGTTAGTATTATTGTTTTTGTTGTTGCTGGAGTTTGATTTTATTTATTTTGCCGCTTACAGCGGCTACTTTATTGTGCACCGCACACCAATCCTGTGATCGGTAGCGCAAAAGGATTACAGAGTAGAGTTTACAACGGGTCATAATAATTAACCCCCGTTATCAGGATATTATGACACTGAATGTTACACAGTATTTCAATTACATTATTTGTTTAGTTCTATACATGAAGGGTAACTCATTCACAAATGCGTGAGTACAGGCGTGTGAGGCAGTATGTCTGGCCTCACACTTTGTTATTCACATACGTGAGAAGTATTCAAGCACATTGCGTATTTGGTTCTGTACATGAGAACTGATATAGTTACTAAGTGCAAAAAAGTGGAAACAATCTTAATATGTCGGCTATCTTGCCATTAGAGATGAAGTGTTGTGCCATTTCACACACAGTGTGCTTGGACCTGTCCCTAAAAGGTTCTATCTTCACACAGTCGAGGACGTAGTGTTCAAGTGTGTGGCCATATGTCTGGCCACACACTTTACATTTAGTTTTGTTTACATCTGCTTGAGGAACATACTGCCAAAGGTACTTATATACTAACCTTAATCTAGCGATTACAACATCTTGTAATTTAGTGATCTTGTTACTTGCTCCATATACATGTTTCACTTGATACATCTCATCATGGTAAACTATGGATCGACTAGTGCCTGTTTGCACTAGTCTACTTGCGTCAAACTCATCAAAAAGTTCTTTCTTAATTACAGTTTTAAGGGTTCTTTTTGACAGACCCAAATTGTATTCGACGGTGTCTTTGTTAGACATGAGTTTGGCGAGGGCATCAACTCTGTCATGTTTTATGAGGCCTATGTGAGAAGGGATCCCCAGCAATTTTACCTTGACACCCCGGTCAACAAGGCATGCATATTTGTGTCTGGCTTCAGAGACAAGAGCGTGACAACCTGAGTCGAGGGTGCCAAGGGCAAGTAGTGAGGATAGAGAGTCAGTGCTGATGAGACTGTCAGTAACAATGGTTTCAATGAACTTTATAGCAGTGAGTATGGTAACTAATTCAGTTTGTAGAGTGGATGCCCAGTTGTTAATTCTAACTCCTTTCTCAATTATATTACCGTCAGGTTGAATCACAACAATAGCACTTCCAGCCCTCCCACAGTCAGTGTTAAGAGATCCATCAGTGTAGATGGTCTGTGTGATATTATCATCAGTCTGTAGAGTGTGTATGTGTTCAAGAGCTCTCAATTTGGCAGTGTGTTGGAGATAAATGCTTTGTATAAATAATTTTTTAGGCGGATACGTCGGTATTGTGATATCGAAGGGAACTGTCCTCCAGGGTGGCAGGAAGCGCTGTTGTGTCTCAACTTTGTACAGGTGGTCTAGTCCAAACATCTTCATATGTGTAGCTGTAGTTTGGATCCATTTAGATTCAGCAGTCCCATGGTTCATACATTCTAGCAATTTTAAGGAAACAATGTTATCAGGATCACCACGCAGAAACCTCAGGGCTATCATGAGGTTGACTTCAATTATTCTATCGTTAACACTGGGTATACCTAGTTCTTTCCTCATATTAAGTACTTTAGTGCTCATGGGACATCCTAGGATAATTCTGAGGGCTTTATTTTGCATTTTCTCGAGCTTGTCAACGCCTTTCCCGTCACGAATGACCAGGGCTGGTGCGTGGTAATCTATCAGAGATCTTATATACCCTAGGTACATTGTTTTAACAATTCTAATATTAGCTGTACCCCGCTACACTTCTAAGAGGTCTCAGTCTGTCAGTACATTGGCGGGTTAGCTGTTGTATGGCAGGTAGGGTATATGGGACGGAAACACCAAGATATTTAAAAGAAGAAACATAGTCAATAATGTTGTTACCGATCTTGAACTTGGTGGGGCCACGTTTGCGGTTACCAGCTTGTTTGTTAAGAACATAAGAACATAAGAATGGTGGAAACTGCAGCGGGCCTATTGGCCCATACTGGGCAGTCCCGTTTACACCCAACCCCTATTGCTCATATGAGCATCCAACCTATGTTTGAAGCAATTCAGCGTATTCGAGTTAATGATGATATTTGGTAACTTGTTCCATTCATCCACTACTCTGTTTCCAAACCAGTGTTTACCTATTTCACGCCAAAATCTAAATTTGTCTAATTTAAAACCATTGTTACGAGTTCGCTCCTGGTTGGATAGTTTGAGTACCTTTGTAATGTCCCCTTTGTTTAGCCCTGCCTTCCACTTGTACACCTCTATCAGGTCGCCCCTCGCTCTACGTCTCTCAAGGGAGTGCAAATTAAGATGCTTTAACCTGTCTCTATACTCAAGGTTCCTAATGCCCGGGATTAGTCTTGTCATTCTCCTCTAAATTCTTTCCAATGATTCTATATCCATTCTATAATACGGTGACCAGAACTGAACTGCGTAATCCAGGTGTGGTCTCACAAGAGCAAGATACAGTTTTAGGATGACCTCGCTAGTCTTGTAACTAACACTCATCTGTATGAACCCAAGTACTTTATTAGCCTTGTTACGACCAAAAACACATTGTTTACTTGGCTTAAGGTTCCTACTTATCGTTACTCCTTAATCTCTCTCGCAGTCGGATTTCTCTATGGCATCGTTGTTCATCTGGTATCTGGTTTCCCTGTTTACATCTCCTATACTGAGTACTTTACATTTGTCGACGTTGAATTTCATCTGCCATTTTTCAGACCATTCGAAAAATTTGTTTAGATCTTCCTGTAGTTTTGCCGAGTCCTCGTCAGATTTGATAACACGTCCTATTTTAGTGTCATCAGCAAATTTACTTATGTTGCTGTCAATGCCGATATCTATGTCGTTTATGTATATAATAAATAATAATGGTCCAAGTACTGAGCCTTGGGGAACTCCACTTGTGACGTTGCTCCAATGGGACTTAGTGCCGTTAATGCTCACTCGCTGTTTCCTGTCCTGTAACCACGCCCTAATCCATTTAAGGATGTCACCTTTGATGCCATGAGCTTCTACCTTTCTAATTAGTCTTTCGTGGGGGACTCTGTCGAAGGCTTTGCTAAAGTCGAGATATACCACATCATAATTGTGCCCCTCGTCCACCGATTCGAAAACTGATGAAAAGAATGTTAATAGATTAGTTAGGCAAGAACGTCCGCTTGTGAAGCCATGCTGGGAATCATTGATCAATCGGTGCTTCTCCAGGTGATTTCGAATAGAGTTTGAAATGATTGCTTCAAGTAATTTGCCTACTATTGATGTTAGACTGATTGGGCGGTAGTTAGAGGATAGTGATCTATCCCCCTTCTTGAAAATCGGTATTACATTCGCTATCCTCCAGGATTCTGGTACTACACCTGTTTTTAATGACATGTTAAACAACTTTGCTAAGGGCATACTAAGCTCTTCCTTACATTCCTTTAATACTCTGGCAAATATCTCATCGGGACCAGGTGACTTATTAGGCTTTAGTTTGTCTATTTGCTTACTAACATCGTTACTAGTCACTACTATCTCACTTAATTTGTTTTCTTCACTATCTCTGAATAGAGTCGGTGCCTCGGGTATCATGTTTAAATTTTCGGTGGTGAAAACTGTTGAAAAATATTTATTCAAATTATTGCTCATTTCTCCGTCGTTATCAGTGAGCTCGCCGAAGTCTGACCGTATTGGTGTTTGAACACCTTAGTTTTCTCAGTGGAGATAATAAGACCGAGGTTCTCACAGGCTGCGTATACATGGTTCAGGGTGGTTTGCATTTCACGATGAGTTTTAGTATGTATAAGAATATCATCAGCATAGCTGATTGAGATATTGCTGGGGTTGTCTGGTATTAAATTTAATAATACATTCATAAGAACATTGAACAAAGTGGGGCTAAGTACTCTGGAGATGTTCGGGGTACTTGGTTCTAACTACAGGGGCGAACATAAACACCTGTAGAGTTCTGTAGGTTCTTATTAACGGAAATATACAGGAGTGCGCTTACAAGCGCAGGTAGTCCTTACACTCCTATAGGGTCAACTGACCTCTCTCTGACCTCTCAGGCGACATGTGGTAAGTGGTACATTAGCAGCTTCCAGATGTCGCCAGGCACATTTATCTAAGCGTGTGGTGACATGAAACAGGGGCATTGCCACACGCTACTGACTAGAGAAATAATGTGTATATATAGAGTACATACATGGTATACATACAACATACATAATATACATACACCCCCTCCCCCATACGCTCATAGCAAAGTCTTGAGCGGACCTTTTCCTGTGGATCCGTTCTGAGCGTCGAGGGGCTTAATCACTGGGAAGGAGGATATGGGACTCAGCACTGGTGACGGGGTCAGCGGGATGCGTTACGGGGCGGAGGAAACGGCGGTTCCTCCACCACACCCGACTGCTGGGTAACCGCACCTGGTAGTCCCGTGACCTACCGAGACCCATGACTACGCCCACTTTGTCCCAACGTAGGGAGGTCGGGTCCTGAACACGGACTTGGGTGCCGACACTCAACCTGGGAAGAGAAAGGGCGTGGTCGTTGTGACGGGCGACGACATCTTGAACACGTTCGGCGGCTCGGCGATCACAATCCTCTGTCTTGGCCTGCCACTCCTTGGAGAAGGACTGAAGGTGAGCAGGGACACAAGAACAGAGGGGGCGTCCATACAAGACTTGGGCAGAGGAGCGTCCGGTGTAATTGGGTGTGTTGCAGAGCTCAAGGAGACCCTGGTCGAAGGCCTCGCAGTCAATATTCCCAGAAGGGGCCACTTTGAGGATGAGGTGCTTCAGGGATTTGACAGCAGCCTCAGCGTGGCCGTTGGACTGCGGGTAATGAGGCGGTGACAACACATGCCGGACTCCCCATCGGTCGAGGAACGCAGCAAAGTCCTGGCTTGTGAACTGGAGCCCTCAGTTGGTTCACAGGCGCACAGGAACGCCCACGTAACGGAAGTAGTGGCGGAACTTGCTGATGGTGGCGTCAGACGTCGTGTCCTTACCGCACTT
Organism: Homarus americanus; assembly: GCF_018991925.1. Taxonomy (NCBI): domain Eukaryota; kingdom Metazoa; phylum Arthropoda; class Malacostraca; order Decapoda; family Nephropidae; genus Homarus; species Homarus americanus. The sequence continues at coordinate 6,697 of NW_024755628.1, forward strand.
GATGACAACCGGCCAACCAGAGAGACGGTCGACGATAACCAGGAAGGACTCTCCTGACACACAGAAGGAGTCGGCCGACACAGACTCAAAGGGGCGAGTGGGGTTGTCGTTACTCATGAAGGGTTCCTGCTGCTGGCTGGGTTGTAGTACTTGGCGGGGCTTACACACCTGGACAGCATTGGAGATGTCGGGGTCGATGCCAGGCCGGAACACAGTCTGTCTTGCATGCCATTTGGTGGCCTCGGCTCCATGGTGACTGTCGTGGAAGCGAGCTAAGGCGTGGGGACGTAAAGCAGCAGGGACAACTACCGAAGGAGAGGTGTCACTGGCCAGAGGTAGGGGCAAGGCGGCAGCAGGGTAGTTGCTGCTCCCTTCGTGCACCCTGTTGGCGTATTTTACCTCGAGAATCGGTTTTGGGAAGTCCTGGGAGATGATGGCTAACTCTTGGCAATGTCTGTAGGACAGCAAAGGAGTCGGGACACCATTATGCACGTCAATCCAGGCTTGACACTACCTGTTGCCAAAGGTGACATGTGCATAGAGTGAACCTAGGGCTGGGGCTATCTGTGAACCGTCTGCCGTGACGCGGAGGTCCTTGGGAGGCGATCCTAGATCACTTGGAGAGAGCCCCAAGCATTGCAAATGCTCGGGACCGATGACCGTAGCCTCAGCGCCGGTGTCGGGCAGCATCTCGAGACAGGATGACACACTGCCGTAGGTCACGATGAAGCTGACGTGCTGGGGAACTTTGGACCTGGGACGCGAGGAGGAGTACACCTTCCTGATATGGGTCGGGCTTTGTCCAGGGTCGTAGTGCCTCTGATTTGGCGACTGTGGGCGGCCCTCACTGGTGGAAGGGCTCTGCTGCTTCCGCCGACGCTGTCCCTTGGGTTTGTTGGTCGGGCAACACTTATCATAGTGGCCCAGACGACCATACACATTGCACTGGACTCGTTTGGCTGGGCACCGTACTGTAAGTGACCAGTGGCCCTTGCGGTCACAACTGTCGCAGGTAGACTCGGCAGCTGGACACACCTCTGTTCCGTGCTGCCTACCACAGCTGTTGCAAAGGGAGCCGGGCGTGGGCGTGGTGGGCGTAGGCGTTGGGGTAGACTTCTTGTCTTTCTTGTATTGGGACATAGCCCGTACGGCTGTAGGGGGAGCTCGGATGGCAGAGGTAGCACACCTGGCAGCCTCATAGGAGCGACATACTGTCAATACATCCTTAAGAGAGGAGGAAGAGTCGAGGGAGGTGAGGCATTGGACAAGCTCCTCGTCCTTAACACCCATCAGGATCACCTGCTTCAACTGGGTCTCCTCGCACTGCTGGTGATTACCGGGACATATGTCTATCTCTTCCGAGGCTCTCTTGTGTCGTACATTATGAATTGTATTTGGAAAGAATCAAAAGTCACTGTATGATAGTGTTCTTTTCTGTGCTGCCTTTCGCTTCGGCAGGCAGTAGGCCACCTAACGTTTTTGAAACATTTCTGGAGCATGTACGGCTCAACAATTGTTGTATTTCAGTGGTAGACATCAACACACTTTGGTTACACTCGACATCACCACCATTTTCTGTTTGTGTTTGATCATCTTCACTGACCATGTCCACAGAGGCATCCGTAGAACTGTTACCAGTATCACTATTTTCCTCTGCGTGGACACTAGTTCCTGGTGGGTCTTGAGTTTCCACATCTGGTACCGACATCTGAATGTCTTCAGTTTGACTGTAATTTTTCCGTAGCTGCTGCACTGTGTTGGTGGTGTTTTTTTTTTGTAGTGTATCACGGAGGCTCCTGAGCATTTCAGTTTGAAATGTAAATTGAGCTTTGAGTTCCTTAATTTCATTTCTCAAATCATTGATCTCTTCACGATGTGCGTGTTCACGGAGTGTGTTGGCAGCTACCTGTTGTGTCGGTACGTCTGTGTTGCCCCATGTTGATCTTTTGATGACTGCTGGTGATGATCCTGGAGCTTTGGTGGGGAGGGCAGGCCAGGGGATGGCCGAAGGGAGTACCCTAGCAGCATTAGTGTTTATTGAGACCTGCCTGGGTGGCGGGTCTGGGCGCTGAAGGGGTGTAGGAACCCTAGAACAGTCAGGGTGCCATACAGGAACTCCAACTGTTTTACAGTTAATACACTTCTGTTGAATGACACCCCCTTGAGCAAGTGTATCTCTGCAAACCTGTGTTGCATGTTGCTTTGAGCAGAGACCACACCACGGCTTAGTCGAGGGGCATAACCGGGCCACATGGCCCGAGTCCTGACAATTGTTACACCTCCGGGTAGGGGGCTGATAGAGAGTTACCTTCAGAGTCCGATAGGCACCACGGACTCGAATGGTCCTGGGTGGGTCTTCCAAGCCAACCCAGTCTGCAATGAATGCATTCTTGCCCCTGAGTCACTTCGTCCTTCTGATGTCGGGATGAGCTTCTAGTAGTGTAGGGGTCTGGTACTGGTCGAGCCCTATGATTAAGATGGTTTTCTTGCTCGATGGTTGGGATGATTGTTCCATGGTTATTCCCCTTATGCTATTGGTGAGGAGATCCTGTATGACTGCTGGGTCGCTTCTAATCAGAGCATGATCTTGTGTACCGACTCTGAACTGAAACTCAGCGTCTGGGTGTTTATCTTCCGCATTGTTCAGCCAGAGATACTTGGCTCCAGGTGGTGTGCCTTCAGGGAAATTTAATCTTACTCTCATGGGGGGTTGAGGTTGTAGTTGATGGTCTCTAAGTTTTTCTGCCTTTTCGGCCTTCCGCTTGTTCCTGGACTGAACTAGTTGAAAGCCGTCCTCTCCGTTGGTGTCAAGGTCAACACCACAGTCGCCTGGCTCACTCAGTGCATCAGGAGAGTTAAAGCGAGTAGCTGGGTCTCCAGTCAACTCAGACATGGTGTAGTTACAGGACTCGACTTATATGCCTACGTCAGAGGGCCGACAACTGCTTGGCACTCCTAGGAAGTCAGCGGTGGTTGGGAGGCGTAACCCTCTTAGAGGACAAAGGAGACTGGCATCTACAGCGTATTAGCGGTGTGAGGGGAGGCCGTGAACGGGCCTCCCGCGGAGGAAGTGTGGTGTCGGGGAGACTAAGGTAACAGGAGTATTCTCAGTTTATAAACACTTTTATTACACTACACTTGTTCTTAATAGTATCTCTGTTTTTCTGGTTAGATACAGTATCAAAGTCAACTGGAGTTGGTGGTGTTGGTATTGGTGTTGGAGATGTTGTTGTTGTTTTTTGTTGTTGATGGAGTTGGTGTTTTTCTTCGTGTTTGGTGTTGGTATTTGTGATGGTGGTGGTGTTGTTGGGGTTGGTGGTGTTGATGATGATGGTGGTGCTGTAGGTGTTGGTGTTGTTGGTGTTAGTAGTGAAGGGCACGGGACTTTAGAGACACCCTTATATATATATATATATATATATATACTTATAACCACAAGGAAAGAAGAAAACACGAAGTTCCCAAGCGCTTTCGTGTAATTCACATCTTCAGGGGTGAGTACAGACTAAAGAGGAGTACAAAACAAGGTGTATATATACAGAGGAGGGTGAGACCAGGTCCACAATGGTCAGGTATTAGGTACGATACGATACGAAGTCTTTAGTTAAGAGGTGAAAGAAGATTATTAGGAGTTGAAGGAAAAGTGGTGAAACTGAAATACAGTAGGAGTAGAAAGAATCTGGGCTCAACCAGATCGCTTCATCTTTCTTATTGGTGTTTTGTCTTTGTTCTGCTCCCTTGGGTCGTCAGACCTTTGTATTAATATTGGTTTATTTATATAATGCTGCTTATTATTATTATTTGTTATTGTTGGAGTTAGTGAGCCCGCCCAGGTCCTTGTGTAACTGGGAGGGTAGTCACATTTTTTTTTTTTTGAGGTGTTAGTTAAGTGTTAGTTGTGTTAGTCTAAAGGTACACTGTATGGAGAGGCCTGCCAGGTTCTTAGTGGAGCTGGTTGGTCACTCTCATCTTTATTCCTCTAGTAATGTTTTATGTAAAAATGTGTATGTTGAGGCAGGAGGTGGTTCAATTACTTCTTCCTGGCTGATATAGCTGGGAGGGTAATCACATTATTATTATTAATATTATTAATATTTATTTATTTATTTATTTATTTATTTATTTATTTATTTTTTTTTGAGTTAGTGAGCCCGCCCAGGTCCTTGTGTAGCTGGGAGGGTAGTCACATTTTTATTTATTTATTTTTTTTTTTTTACTAAGATGTTAGTTCAATGTTAAATGTTAAATGTTAAATGTTAAATATTAGTTATGTTAGTCTAAAGGTACGCTGTATGGAGAGGCCTGCCAGGTTCTTGTGGAGCTGGTAGGTCACTCTCATCTTTTATTCTCTCTATTAATGTTTTATATGTATATTGGGGCAGGAGATGGTTCAATTACTTTCTTCCTGGCTGATTTAAACCAACTGTGTTCTTGGAATTCTTCGTTGTCTATATTATTTATCCAGTTTTGATATGTTTCTGTGTTAAGTTCAGTCACTTTTTTCCAAATATTTACAGCTTTGTTGTGTATATCTACATTGATTGCTAAGAGGTTTGCTCTCTTGTGTAGCTGTTCATTATTGATGTGGTCTGTATATTTTATGTTATATATAAATCTGAGGGCTATATTTTGTACTGTTTGTAACCTTTTAATGCACGTTTTACTAAGGGTGTTCAATGGGATGGGTGGGTAGTCCATAATTGATTTAACAAGGGCAATATAAATCTTTCTTTTGTTATTAATGCTAAGGTTCTTAAAGCGTTTTATTTTTGATAATCTTATTCTTGCCTGTCGTTCTTTATCTTTTAAGTATGTTATATATCCTCTTTTTGTTAGTTTTAATCCAAGCATCCTACCTTCAGTGTCGTATGCCATTCCTAGACTGTCTGATACACCGAATAGGTAACACTTTTAAGTTCAGTATTTATAGAAAACCAACTAATGTGTGTTCATACATTCATTATTATTCTGCCTACCATAATAGAGTCAAACAGTCAGTATTTTCAACAATGCTTTTACGTCCTTTGAGAATTTGCAGTCCGGAATTCATTGATGAGGAATATAAATATATCTATAATATTGGCTCAAACCTTAAATACCCTAGATCTTTCATAGACAAATGCCTAAACATTACTAAGAAATTTTTTTATACAACTGATCCCAAGCCCACCCATGACCATAAGAATATCTTAATATTACCATTTCACAAAAATTTCTCACACATTCCTTTACAATTAAAAACCAATAGCATAAGGGGAATAACCATGGAACAATCATCCCAACCATCGAGCAAGAAAACCATCTTAATCATAGGGCTCGACCAGTACCAGACCCCTACACTACTAGAAGCTCATCCCGACATCAGAAGGACGAAGTGACTCAGGGGGCAAGAATGCATTCATTGCAGACTGGGTTGGCTTGGAAGACCCACCCAGGACCATTCGAGTCCGTGGTGCCTATCGGACTCTGAAGGTAACTCTCTATCAGCCCCCTACCCGGAGGTGTAACAATTGTCAGCACTCGGGCCATGTGGCCCGGTTATGCCCCTCGACTAAGCCGTGGTGTGGTCTCTGCTCAAAGCAACATGCAACACAGGTTTGCAGAGATACACTTGCTCAAGGGGGTGTCATTCAACAGAAGTGTATTAACTGTAAAACAGTTGGAGTTCCTGTATGGCACCCTGACTGTTCTAGGGTTCCTACACCCCTTCAGCGCCCAGACCCGCCACCCAGGCAGGTCTCAATAAACACTAATGCTGCTAGGGTACTCCCTTCGGCCATCCCCTGGCCTGCCCTCCCCACCAAAGCTCCAGGATCATCACCAGCAGTCATCAAAAGATCAACATGGGGCAACACAGACGTACCGACACAACAGGTAGCTGCCAACACACTCCGTGAACACGCACAACGTGAAGAGATCAATGATTTGAGAAATGAAATTAAGGAACTCAAAGCACAATTTACAGCTCAAACTGAAATGCTCAGGAGCCTCCGTGATACACTAAAAAAAAAAAACACCACCAACACAGTGCAGCAGCTACGGAAAAATTACAGTCAAACTGAAGACATTCAGATGTCGGTACCAGATGTGGAAACTCAAGACCCACCAGGAACTAGTGTCCACGCAGAGGAAAATAGTGATACTGGTAACAGTTCTATGGATGCCTCTGTGGACATGGTCAGTGAAGATGATCAAACACAAACAGAAAATGGTGGTGATGTCGAGTGTAACCAAAGTGTGTTGATGTCTACCACTGAAATACAACAATTGTTGAGCCGTACATGCTCCAGAAATGTTTCAAAAACGTTAGGTGGCCTACTGCCTGCCGAAGCGAAAGGCAGCACAGAAAAGAACACTATCAAACAGTGACTTTTGATTCTTTCCAAATACAATTCATAATGGCCAATGTTAATACCAGACAAATATACAGAGCGGTGAAGGTCATGAGCTGGAACATCTCATCCCTTAGAAAACGATACCCTGACCTACACCACAAAGTTGTGACTGAGGACATCGATATTGTGTGTCTGCAGGAGTGTCTCACACCTAATGGTAAGCCCCCACCCAGTCTGCCCAATTATGTGTATTATGATCCTAGTTCTACTCACACATGTTTGATGTATGTTTAGAAGTCACTCCCGCATGTACCTCTTGTATCCAAGAAGACTACCAACCTTCAGTACCATGAGATCACTATCCACCTGGGCAACTCCACACTCAACGTGCTAAACGCCTATGCTCCCTCAGATCAGCTTTAGTACACTGATCTCCCAGACTTTTTACACACTGAGCCCACTGTCCTGATGGGTGACCTGAATACTAGACACAAGAAATTAGGTGACTCCACCACTAACACCAATGGTAGGAGACTTATCTCACTTCTCGGCGCATATGAAGATGTTCAAATTATAGGTAATAATGAACCAACACACATCTATGGCGGGGGTCTAGACAAATGTATTGACTTTAATCTAACATACACAACTCATAGCTCAGATGTTGTCACTGATCGTATGTCTGACCACAGCCCAATCCAAGCTAGTATACATGTAGCCAATGACACCCCCACTGGTGGTAAACTCAACAGACGTAGAATCACAGTCAAGCAAGAACATGAAAGCCAGTTCATAGACTTCATCCATGACTGGTACAAGTACTACAAGCCTGACAACTACCAAAGTTTCCATGACGATCTAATAGATAGGACTTATGCATACTTCACCAACAATGCCTCCACCAAAAAAAGGAGAAAACGTGGTCAGCATAATGGGAACAGGCAACAGCAGTGCTATAATGACCCTGAGCTGAAAAAACTCAGGGCTAGGGTCAAGAGGGTGGGTAAGGGTTACAAACAAGTTAGAACACCTCAAATGTTACAATTGTATCAAGCTTCCCTTGCTGCTGTCAGGGAACGTGTAAACGAACTCAGACAAAATGCATGGAATACATATGTCAACAGCTTGAACCAACATACAGCCCTCAGCAAAGCCTGGAAAGACATAAACATAATCAGAAGTAGAGGTAAAAACAGTAGACACGTCTCCCATCCAAACCCTCTGCAAAAGTCGAATGAGCTAATAACAAAGTGGGTTCATGTCTCTAGCTATGACATGTTACCAGCTAGGACTCGGGGACTCCTTGATGCGAAGTCTGTAGAGAGAAGTAATCATATTAACTTTATGCCAGGAAAACAGCACGATAAGTGTGATGTTCCATATACTGAGTGGGAGCTTGACGCCGCCCTCGCCAGGGGTAGGTCTACTTCCCCTGGAGAGGACGGAGTCACCTACAACATCGTTAGACTACTAAGGCGCGTGCCAGGCAGTCCATTGTTGGTATTGTACAATATGAGTCATGCCGAGGGCCAACTACCCACATCATGGACGAGCAGTATTGTTGTACCAATACCGAAACCAGGACAGCATGATGCTTTTCGTCCCATATCACCAACCAGCTGCCTGTGTAAAACCTTTGAGAGGATGGTTCTTGGCAGACTCTTATATAGAATCAGAGAACACATGTCTCCTAACATAAATGGCTTCACCCATGGTAAAGGTGTACATAATTGCATCACCACATTCCTAACTGTGCATTGTGATGAAAGGCACAGATACACCACATTTCTTGACCTAAAAGCTGCATTTGATAATGCCAATAGGCAACTGATATTGTACGAACTAGCCAAAATGGATATAGGAGGTAGGCTGTTACACTGGATAAGTGGTTACCTAACCAACAGAAGGGCTGCTGCACTGTTTCAGGCTTACAAAAGTGAAGTTAAAGATATGCAACTAGGTACACCTCAAGGTGGAGTATGTATGTATATTATGTATGTTGTATGTATACCATGTATGTACTCTATATATTGTTACGAGTTGGGGATTTAGAATATAGTTATACGTCTACCCAGATCCCAACAGGTAACAACATAAAAAAAAACCAAAGACAATCGGACTATAAAAGGGTAGACAAAGGATGCGAGTTTTCGTTGTGTATAATAAAGTACCATGAATTCCTTAACAAAAATATTCAGCTTATAAATTACCCTTAACCAAACTTAACCTAAACATTAACAGTATATACATATTAATACAACATAAACCATTTTGAAGCAAGTGGACGTGGGGGAGGCAATACAAGATAAAAGTACTTAAGTGAGGAGCTGAGATGGCTGACGAGTAAGGCTGAGTATTGTAGAAGACGGTAGGTAGTCACTGTCGTAGGTTTAGAGGATAGATGATCCTGTGGTCACTTCCCAGAGCCAAGTCCTCTCTCCTCGAATTGGAGCTGACAAAGAAGACTTGAGGAGGTGACGCAACAACCAGGATATGGAGAAGGGAAACCCCGGAGTGGTAACTAAGACGAGTCATACTCGTGTCTCGTCCCTAGATGGCGTTGCTCGTGGTGCTGGGTAGGTAGATCAGGGCGTGGTTCGTAGTGCTGGTTCGTAACACACCCCCCCTCCAAAGACCTCCGTAGCGCGGTCGCGAAGGAGGTGATCAACTGGTGCGTCTGGAGAGTAGCTGCTGCATTTCCACTGGAGCTCGGGATAAGGAGTCTGCAATCAGGTTGTCGACCCCCTTTATGTGCCGGACTTGTAGATTATAGGGCTGGGTGAGGAGAGCCCAGCGGAGGATTCGCTGGTTGGAGGTCTTGTTGGTTTGGATGAACGTGAGTGGGTTATGGTCGGTGAAGACTAGGGTTGTTTGTGGGCAAGACTGGTAACATAAACTTCTTTGTGCCAGCACAGAGTGAGACCTCCTTCTCTATGGTCCAGTAGTTGGTCTGATGTTTTTTCAACGGCGATAATACACAGGGTGGTATCAGTGGTTGGAGATCCGGGTTGTAGGGCACAGCCTCCGACTTCCTGGCGTCTAAAATTTGCAGATGGAAAGGCAGAGAGTGTAGTCAGGGGGTGGCTACAGGCTTAGAGCAGGAGGCTTTGAGGCGGTGCAGGAAAGACTGGTCACCTTCTGGGTTTCCAGATGAGGACCACCAGGGAACTAGTAAGGTCTGTGAGGTCGGCTTGCAGCTGGAGAGATTACTGCAGAACCTTCAAACAGTGTGCTTGCACATCCCAGGAAGCGCATGAGTTCCTTCCTCGTCCTTGGAGTGGGGAAGGATAAGATGGCTTTAACGTTTGCGTCCTTGGGTCTCACCATACCATGTCCAACGATATGTCCCAGGTAAGTCACTGAGGCCCGGCCAAAAGCAGATTTAGCCAGGTTTATGGTGAATCCAGTCTCTTGCAGTCGTGCAAACAGTATCTCCAAACGCACCAGATGTTCGTCCCAGCTGTCCGACACCACCACCAGGTCATTCAGGTAGGCGAACGTCCCACCTAAGTCTTGAATTAGGAAGTTGATGGCCCTCTGGAATGTGGCCGGAGCATTAGAAAAGCCAAACGCCATAACCAAATATTGAAAAAGACCAAATGGAGTTATAAATGCCGAGATTATTTTTGCCCTATCCGTGAGTCCCACTTGATAATATCCTTTCAACAGGTCCACGGTACTGATAAATTTTGCACAGCCTATGCTGTCTATTATATCTTCAATCAAAGGTAAAGGGTAGGAGTCTGAGACAGTGACCTGGTTCACTTTACGATAATCGGTACAGAAACGAAAGGTGCCATCGGGTTTTGGAATGAGAAGGCAAGGTGAAGCCCAGGGGGAGGTACTAGGCTCAGCTAAGTTATGTTTTAACAAAAGGTCTACCTCCTTTTTCATAATCTCTCTTTTGTGGATTTAGTCGATATGCTGATTGCCTAATGGGTTGTACATTATCTGAGATTAGCTTAATATCATGTTTAAGTATATTGCAAAACCCTGGGAGGTCTGACGTGACTTTAGGAAATGTCGATAATAACTTAGTGAGATCTTTTGCTTGAGATGGATTCAGAACAGAAAAATACTCATCCAAGTTGTTGAGTGTAAACTGTTAGCAGGTTCTCTTTGGGTAGAAGTCTAAATGAAGATTCTCCCAATGAGTCCATAATAATATCTCCGGCTCCGGCCACAACAAAACCGTATACAGCCTGGAGTTGGCTTACTCAACCTCTAGGATGTCTTCCTCTGACTGCACTGGAATGGTAAGTTCATGAGATTAATGTGAACAGTTGTTGAATCTTTTCTGCGATCAGGAGTATGGACTATATAGTTGAGAGAAGATAGTTTATTAGCAACTATATAGGGACCAGTAAACTTGCTTTTAAGGGGAGAGCCTGGAATGGGTAGAAAGAGTAACACTTTGTCACCTGGAAAAATGATCTTTTAACTAATTTAGGTTGGGACTTCACCATTTTTTCTTGGACTTTTTTTAAGTTTGACTGAGCAATGGTACGGACTTCAGTTAATTTGTCCCGTAAAGTGTCAATGTATTGGGAAACTGTTGCGGGCTTAATAGATGGAGTGTCAAACCACTGCTCCTTTACTATTTTAAGGGGTCCCCTAATTTGTCTCCCATATAGTAACTCGAACGGGGAGAAACCCAATGACTCCTGGGGACATTCCCTGATGGCGAAGAGTAACAAGTCTATGCTTTCATCCCATTCCGTTTGGTGTTCTATACAGTATTTTTTGAGCATTGATTTGAAAGTTTGATGGAACCGTTCCAAGCAACCTTGGGATTGTGGGTGGTAAGCCGAAGATGTACAATGGTCCACACTGAGGTCTTTCATCACCTGTTTGAAAAGATTGCTCGTAAAATTGGTGCCCTGATCGGATTGGATCTCTTTAGGAATGCCCACTGAAGTGAAAAGGTGCAAAAGATGTTTGATTACGTTTTTTGAATTGATGCTTTTAAAGGGGAAAAGCCTCAGGATAACGTGTACTGGTATCCATAACTGTGAGCAGGAATTGATTTCCCTTCTTAGTCTTTGGTAATGGGCCCACACAATCCACAACAATCTTTTCAAATGGTGTAGAAAATACTGGGATGGGCTTAATGGGAGCTGCTGGTATACTTTCATTTGGTTTTCCTACCATTTGACAAATATGACAAGATTTTAGGTACTTTGACACATCCTTCCTAAGTCCAGGCCAATAATAGTGTTGGAGGAGCTTTTATATGTTTTCAGGATTCCCAAATGTCCTGAAATACCATCATGGGCAAGGGCAATTAATGCTGGTCTGACTGAGGTGGGAATTACCACTTGATGTATTTCAGACCACGTGTCTAGATGGGCAAGCTCAGGGGGCCTATAGGCCCTCATCAAAACCCCTTCATGATAATAAAAACATGGAAGGGTGTTAAAATCTTTACCCTCAACTGCTGCATGATGAAGTTTATTCAAAGATGGATCAGATTGTTGGGCTTTTACGAGCTCATCCTTACTAATGGTCTTTTTGTACAGATCTTCTGTGGGTAGGAAGATATTAGAGGTGGTTTTAGATGAAGAGGGCCCATTTCGCACACTCTGTGACCGGGTGACAGCACAAGATGGGAAAAGATGAGGAATAGTTTCTTTAAGGTCAGTGGTGGAGTTGACAGGTAAGGGAGAGTCGACTGTCTTTATGTTAGGAACCACTAGATCTCCTACCAAGTCATTACCCAATAATAAATGAATGCCGCACACAGGCATTGGGTCTTTCCTAATGGCTATTTGCACTTCCCCAGTAATCAAGGGACATTGGAGGTGCACTTTAGCTAAAGGATAGGAAGAATGGGATGAGAGATCTGAAATTAGAACACTCTCATTAGTAAATGCGGTAGATATATCAGGAATGACGTTAAACAGGAGGATAGATTGTGCTGCGCCCGTATCACGTAGTATACGAATAGGGAAAGAACGAGACCCCTCTATGATTGAAATTTT
>NW_024755629.1:0-8526 GCF_018991925.1 Homarus americanus
TTGACTGGAGACAATAAACAAGACCATACCGTTGACTGGCAATAAACAACACCACACAGTTGACTGGAGACAATAAACAAGACCACACTGTTGGAAGGAGACAATAAACAACACCACACCATTGACTGGAGACAATAATCAACACCACACAGTTGACTGGAGACAATAAACAACACCACACCGTTGACTGGAGACAATAAACAACACCACACCATTGACTGGAGACAATAAACAACACCACACAGTTGACTGGAGACAATAAACAACACCACACCATTGACTGGAGACAATAAACAACACCACACAGTTGACTGGAGACAATAAACAACACCACACCATTAACTGGAGACAATAAAGAAAACTTCACCGTTGACTGGAGACAATAAAGAAGACCATACCATTTACTGGAGACAATAAACAACACCACACCGTTGACTGGAGACAATAAACAAGACCACACCATTGACTGGAGACAATAAACAACACCACTCCATTGATTGGAGACAATATACAACACCACACCATTGACTGGAGACAGTAAACAAGACCACACCGTTGAAGGAGACAATAAAGAAGACCACACTATTGACTGGAGACAATAAACAACACCACACCGTTGACTGGAGACAATATACAACACCACACCATTGACTGGAGACAATAAAGAATACCACACCATTGACTGGAGACAATAAACAACACCACACCGTTGACTGGAGACAATAAACAACACCACACTCTTGACTGGAGACAATAAACAACACCACACCATTGACTGGGGCAATAAACAACACCACACAGTGACTGGAGCAATAACAACACCACCGTAGACTGACAATAAACAACACCACACCGATGACTGGAGACAATAAAGCAACACCACCACCCAGGAGACAATAAACAACACCACACCATTGACTGGAGGCAATAAGCAACACCACCGTGACAAAGCAACACCACGCTGTTGAATGGAATAAATATCACCACACTGTTGATTGGAGACAATAAACAACACCACCCCATTGACTGGAGGCAATAAACAACACCACGCAGTTGACTGGAGATAATAAACAACACCACACCGTTGATTGACAATAAACAACACCACACTATTGACTGGAGACAATAAAGAACACCACACTGTTGAATGGAGACATTAAACAACACCTCACAATTGACTGGAGACAATAAAGAATACCACACCATTGACTGGAGACAATATACAACACCACACCGTTGACTGGAGACAATAAATAACACCGCACCGTTGACTGACAATAAACAACACCACACCATTGACTGGAGACAATAATCAAGACCACACCATTGACATTAGACAATAAACAACACCACAAAATTGACTGGAGACAATAAACAACACCACACCGTAGACTGACAATAAACAACATCACACTATTGACTGGAGACAATAATCAAGACCACACCATTGAACTGTAGAAAATAAACAACACCACACTGTTGACTGGAGACAAAAAACAACACCACACCATTGACTGGACACAATAAACAACACCATACTGTTGATTGGAGACAATAAACAACACCACACTGTTGACTGGAGACAATAAACAATACCACACTGTTGATTGGAGACAATAAACAACACCACACCATTGACTGGAGACAATAAACAACACCACACCATTGACTGGAGACAATAAACAACACCACACAGTAGACTGTAGACAATAAACAACACCACACCATTGATTGGAGACAATAAACAACACCACACCATTGACTGGAGACAATAAACAACACCACACAATTGTCTGGAGACATTAAACAACACCACACCGTAGACTGACAATAACAACACCACACCATAGACTGACAATAAACAACACCACACCATTGGCTGGAGACAATAAACAACACCACACCATTGACTGGAGACAATAAACAACACCACACTGTTGACTGGAGACAATAAACAACACCACACCATTGACTGGAGGCAATAAAACACCACACTGTTGATTGGAGACAATAAACAACACCACACTGTTGACTGGAGGCAATAAGCAACACCACCATTGACCGGAGACAATAACCAAACCACACCATTGACTGGAGACAATAAGCAACACCACGTTGACTGGAGACAATAAACAACACCACACCATTGATTGGAGACAATAAGCAACACCACACTGTTGAATGGAGACAATAAATAAACACCACACCATTGACTGGAGACAATAAACACTACACCATTGACTGGAGACCAATAAACAACACCACATGATTGACTGAAGCAATAAACAACACCACACCTTTTTACTGGAGACAATAAACAACACCACACCGTTGACTGACAATAAACAACACCACATCATTGACTGGAGACAATAAACAACACCACACCATTAAATGGAGACAATAAACAACATCACACCATTGACTGGAGACAATAAACAACACCACACCATTGACTGGAGACAATAAACAACACCACACCATTGACTGGAGACAATAAACAACACCACACCATTGACTGGAGACAATAAACAACACCACACCGTTGAATGGAGACAATAAACAACACCACACTGTTGACTGGAGACAATAAACAACACCACACTATTGACTGGAGACAATAAACAACACCACACCATTGAATGGAGACAATAAACAACATCACACCATTGACTGGAGACAATAAACAACACCACACTGTTGACTGGATGATAAACAACACCACACCATTGACTGGAGGTGGCAACAACACCACACCATTGAATGGAGACAATAAGAAACAACGCAATTGACTGGAGACAATAACAATACCACACTGTTGACTGGCAGACAACAACAACACCCACACCGTGACTGGAGACAATAAACAACATCACACCACAACACAGAGCAATAAATAATACCTACACTCTTGACTGTAGACAATAAACAACACCACACTATTGACTGGAGACAATAAGCAACCCACCACACCATTTAATGGAGCCAATAAACAACACCACACAGTTGACTGGAGACAATAAACAACACCACACCGTTGACTGACAATAACAACACCACACTATTGACTGCAGACAATAAACAACACCACACCATTGACTGGAGACAATAAACAAAACCACACTGTTGAATGGAGACAATAAATAACACCACACCATTGACTGGAGACAATAAACAACACCACACCATTGAGTGGAGACAATAAACAACACCACACAGTTGACTGGAGACAATAAACAACACCTCACCGTTGACTGACAATAAACAGCACCACACCATTGACTGGAGACAATAAAGAACACCACCCTGTTGAATGGAGACAATAAACAACACCACACCATTGACTGGAGACAATAAAGAACACTACACCATTGACTGGAGACAATAAACAACACCACACTGTTGACTGGAGAAAAAAAACAACACCACACTGTTGACTGGAGACAATAAACAACACCACACCATTGACTGGAGACAATAAACAACACCACACCATTGACTGGAGACAACAAACAACACCACGCAATTGAATGGAAACAATAAACAATACCACACTGTTGACTGTAGACAATAAACAACACCACACTATTGACTGGAGACAATAAACAACACCACACCATTTAATGGAGACAATAAACAACACCACACAGTTGACTGGAGATAATAAACAATACCACACCGTTGACTGACAATAACAACACCACACCATTGACTGGAGACAATAATAACACACCCACACTGTTGAGGAGACATCAAAACAACACCACAGTTGACTGCGGAGACAATAAGCAACACCTCACCGTTGACTGACAATAAACAGCACCACACCATTGATTGGAGACAATAAAGAACACCACCCTGTGAATGGAGACAATAAACAATACCTCACCATTGACTGGAGACAATAAAGAATACCACACCATCGACTGGAGACAATAAACAACACCACACTGTTGACTGGAGACAATAAACAACACCACACTGTTGACTGGACACAATAAACAACATCACACAATTGACTGGAGACAATAAACAACACCACACAATTGACTGGAGACAATAAACAACACCACACCGTAGACTGACAATAAACAAAACCACACCATTGACTGGAGACAATAAACAACACCACACCAATGACTGGAGACAATAAACAACACCACACCATTGACTGGAGACAATAAACAACACCACACCGTTGACTGGAGACAATAAACAACACTACACCATTGACTGGAGACAATAAACAAGACCACACCGTTGACTGGAGACAATACACAAGACCACACCGTTGAATGGAGACAATAAACAACACCACACCGTTGTATGGAGACACTAAAGAAGACCACACCATTGACTGGAGACAATAAAAAAGACCACACCGTTGACTGGAGACAATAAACAAGACCACACCATTGACTGATAAACAACACCACCGTTGTCACCAGACAATACACAAACACACCATTGACTGGAGACAATAAATAACACCACACCGTTGACAGGAGACAATATACAACACCACACCATTGACTGGGGTAATAAACAACACCACACCGTTGACTGGAGACAATAAACAACACCACACCGCGAATGGAGACAATAAGCAACACCACACCATTTACTGGAGATAACACCACACCGTTGACTGGAGACCGATGCATAAAGACCATACCGTTAATAGAGCAATAAACAACGCACCAACATCATTGTCTGGAGACAAGTAACAAGACCACACTGTTGGAAGGAAATTTAATAAACACCACACCATTGACTGGGGAGCAATAACAACACCACACCAGTTACGGCTGGAGGCAATAAGCAACACCACCACCATTGACTGGGAGACAATAAAGCAACACCACACGGTTGACTGAGAGACAATAAACAACACCACCATTAACTGGAGACAATAAAAAACTACACCGTTGACCTACAGGAACAATAAAAGACCATACCATTTACCGGAGATTAATAAATAACACCCGTTGACTGGAGACAATAAACAAGACCACACCATTGACTGGAGATAATAAATAACACCACTCCATTGATTGAGCAATACAACACCACACCCATTGACGGAGACGGCCCAAGCAAGACCACACACGTTGAAGGGAGACAATAAAAGGCCACACTTATTGACTGAGACAATAAACAAACACCACACCGTTGACTGGAGACAGCCTGCAACACCACACCATTGACTGGAGACAATAAAGAATACCACACCATTGACTGGAGACAATAAACAACACCACACCGTTGACTGGAGACAATAAACAACACCACACTCTTGACTGGAGACAATAAACAACACCACACCATTGACTGGAGACAATAAACAACACCACACAATTGACTGGAGACAATAAACAACACCACACAGTTGACTGGAGACAATAAACAACACCACACCATTGACTGGAGACAATAAACAACACCACACTGTTGACTGGAGACAATAAACAACACCACACTAATGACTGGAGACAATAAACAACACCACACCATTGACTGAAGACAATAAACAACACCACACCATTGACTGGAGACAATAAACAACACCACGCTGTTGAATGGAGACAATAAATATCACCACACCATTGATTGGAGACAACAAACAACACAAGAATATTGACTGGAAACAATAAACAACACCACACAGTTGACTGGAGACAATAAACAACACCACACCGTTGACTGACAATAAACAACACCACACCATTGACTGGAGACAATAAAAACAAAGACCACACCACATTTACTGGAATAAACAAGACCACACCGTTGACTGGAGACAATAAACAACACCACACCATTGACCGGAGACAATAAACAACAGCTCACCGTTGAATGGAGACAATAAATAACACCACACCATTGATTGGAGACAATAAACAACACCACACCATTGACTGGAGACAATAAACAACACCACACAGTTGTCTGGAGACAATAAACAACACCAAACCATTAACTGGAGACAATAAAGAAGACCACACCATTGACTGGAGACAATAAACAACACCACACAGTTGACTGGAGACAATAAACAACACCACACCGTTGACTGGAGACAATAAAGAAGACCACACCATTGACTGGAGACACTATACAACACCACACCGTTGACTGGAGACAATAAACAAGACCACACCACTGACTGGAGACAATAAACAACACCACACCATTGACTGGAGACAATAAACAACACCACACCATTGACTGGAGACAATAAACAAGACCACACCATTGACTGGAGACAATAAGCAAAGACCAGACGGACATTGGAGCAACCGTAACGCCACGCATTTGGCTTCAGGAACCAACCAACAAAAACCCACCATTGACTGGAGCAGTAAACAACACCACACCATTGACTGGAAGCAATAAACAACACCACCACCATTGACTGGAATAATAAACAGCACACCGTTGACTGGAGACAATAAACAACAGTACACCATTGACTGGAGACAATAAACAAGACCACACCGTTGACTGGAGACAATACACAAGACCACACCGTTGACTGGAGACAATAAACAACACCACACCGTTGTATGGAGACACTAAAGAAGACCACACCATTGACTGGAGACAATAAACAAGACCAGACCGTTGACTGGAGACAATAAACAAGACCACACCATTGACTGGATACAATAAACAAGACCACAAAGTCGACTGACAATAAACAACACCACACCGTTGACTGGAGACAATATACAAGAGCACACCATTGACTGGAGACAATAAACAACACCACACCGTTGACAGGAGACAATATACAACACCACACCATTGACTGGAGACAATAAACAACACCACACCGTTGACTGGAGACAATAAACAACACCACACCGTTGAATGGAGACAATAAACAACACCATACCATTTACTGGAGACAATAAACAACACCACACCGTTGACTGGAGACAATAAACAAGACCACACCGTTGAATGGAGACAATAAACAACACCACACCATTGACTGGAGACCAATAAGCAACAACACACTATTGACTGGAGACAAAAACAACACCACACCATTGACCAATAAGCAACACCACACCATTGACTGGAGACAATAAATACACCACCCTGTTGAATGGAGACAATAAACAAAGACCCTGCGATGACTGAGAACAATAAACAACACCACACCATTGACAGGAGACAATATACAACACCACACCGTGACTGGAACGATAAACAACACCACACCGTTGACTGGAGACAATAAACAACACCACACCGTTGAATGGAGACAATAAACAACACCACACCATATACTGGAGACAATAAGCAACACCACACCGTTGACTGGAGACAATAAACAAGACCATACCGTTGAATGGAGACAATAAACAACACAACACCATTGACTGGAGACAATAAACAAGACCACACCGTTGACTGGCAATAAACAACACCACACAGTTGACTGGAGACAATAAACAAGACCACACCACTGACTCGCCGAACTAGCCAAAACACCACACCATTGACTGGAGACAATAAACAACACCACACCATTGACTGGAGACAATAAACAAGACCACACCATTGACTGGAGACAATAAACAAGACCAGACCGTTGACTGGAGACAATAAACAATACCACACATTTGGCTGGAGACAATAAACAAAACCACACCATTGACTGGAGACAATAAACAACACCACACCATTGACTGGAGACAATAAACAAAACCACACCATTGACTGGAGACAATAAACAACACCACACCATTGACTGGAGACAATAAACAAAACCACACCATTGACTGGAGACAATAAACAACACCACACCATTGACTGAAGCAACACCACGCCATTGACTAGAATAATAAACAACACCACACCCCGTTGACTAACTTACTACACCATTGACTGGAGACAATAAACAAAGACCACACCGTTGACTGGAGACAGCCCACAAAGACCACCGTTGACTGGAGGCAATAGCTAACCCCACCACGCCGTTGTATGGAGACTCTAAAGAAGACCACACCATTGACTGAGACAATAAACAAAGACCAGGCCGTTGACTGGAGACAATAAGCAAAGACCACACCATTGACTGGATCTGGCAGCAAGACCACAAAAGTCGACTGACAATAAACAACACCACACCGTTGACTGAACCAATATACTGAAACAGCATTGAGTGGAGACAATAAACAACAACCACACCATTGACTGGAGACAATAAACAACACCACTCCATTGTCTGGAAACAATAAACAACACCACACAGATGACTGGAGACAATAAACAACAACACACCGTTGACTGACAATAAACAAGACCACACCGTTGACTGGAGACAATAAACAACACCACACCGTTGAATGGAGACAATAAAATAGACCATACCATTGACTGGAGATAATAAACAAGACCACACCATTGACTGGAGACAATAAACAACACCACACCGTTGACTGCAGACAATAAACAAGACCACACCGTTGACTGACAATAAACAACACCACACCATTGACTGGAGACAATAAA